>NC_026151.1:6704062-6718290 GCF_000512975.1 Sesamum indicum
TATTTTTATTCCCTCTCCCCCCATACCCGGTCTTCCCCTTCCCTAGCCATTCAAGAAATCGTGTCTCTTGTACATGTAGGGGAGAGAACAACAGATCTACCTTCGTTATTGGCTAGATTAAATGAGGCCCCCTATGACTACTGGTGGTTTTTGACGAGAGGTTATTAGGGTACTTGTGGCTCCTCAAACGGAACCTTTAGGGGATTTTTTGGGTATCTCTTTATTTTTTATTTGTTGGTACATATTTTTTCTTGTGCATTGTTGGGGTGCTAACTTCTTTTTTAATTTTAGCAGAAAACATCATGTTCAGCAAAACTCATGAGTGATCAGGTCTTGGTAGGTCATGCTGGAGGGACTGCTACTCCAAGATCTTCGAAGGGGACCCCCGCCTCAAATGAGTCAAAGGGTAAGCGCCCTCTTCCTCATTCTCTCCGGGTCCAGTAGCTAAGAGTTATTCTAAAAGGCTTCGTATAGGTTCCATGGGGACTCCCCCTTCACGTTCTTCATCTGTGCCTCCTCATGTCCTCTCCTCCAAAGAAGAGGTGGAGACTTCCCCTAGATCCTCACGTCCTTCTGATTGCCTTCACAATCGTCAATCCTTAGCAAGAAAGGGGGAGAAATCCCTTAGTGGCTGACTTGAGAAGGGGAGTTTTATCTCCTAGGAATAACCAACTTCTGGCCCCCTTTCTGAAGGAGAAACTTAAGGGGATGGGAGTTTATTATTTGTTCAAAGTATTGTTTCCTTGATATGTTTATTCTCTTTATGAAACGATATTTTGAAGCTCCATGTTTTCTGCAGGTGGCCTCTGTGTATAGAGAGCTTTCTTCTATTCCTCCAACCAACGCCCAGATGTGAAAGTTGGAGGTTAAAGTGGAATGCCTAGGGAATGAAAATGCTAAATTGAGGGAGGCGAAGAAGGAAGCCACAAGCCACTGCCAACAATTAGAGAAAGACTTTAGGAAGTTGTAGAAGGAGGTGGCCGTTAAAAGGGCGATGTAGAAGGCAGTATTGGATTTTCCCAATTAAGAGGAAAGCAAGAACTACTTAGAGGCTTATTGGGAGAGCCACTTTAAGGAGTTTAAGAAGTTTGAGGGGTATCAGCAAGAGGTGGTCAAGATAGCGGGACCCACTTCGAATATGACTTACAACCTGTAGGGACCAGTTTCAGGCTCAGAGGTTCCCCCTTCAGGAGAGGAGCCTATCTTCCTTGATCTTCCTACAGCTTTGTACAAATGTGCTTGATCCCTCTGCAAAGCCTTCCATTCCCAGGGATGGAAGCCCTGCCCTAGACTCAGGTTGATTTCCTCCTTTATCCTCCACTTATACTTCCTTTATGTTTTATACTGACTCTACAAGGTTTTGCAGAAGGAGATTTAGACCATTTACTAGGGGAGGTTGAGGCAGAGTGAGGAGTCCCTCTAATGAAACAACAATTGATTCTACAGCAGGGGATCTCCAAGGTGAAGGTGCCCCTGAATCAATCGAAGAAGATGCCTCATTGGCTGTCGATGTTGATCCTCCTGCCACTTATGTGATTGTTGTTGATGTCCCTCTTGACAAGGAGAAAGGAAGACCCCGCCTGTGGGAGAAAAATGATGATGCTGTTTGATTGGCTCTTTATGGATGTTGGCTGAAAATACTTTTAAGTTTCTTGATCTGTTTTTTCCCCCATTCGGAATGGGGATGAGACAATTTACATTTCTTTGCTTGTTGGGTGCTTCTTTTGCTCCACCCCTTGTCATGGTTTTAGGCTAGGGGCCAAAATTTTGATGCCTTTAGTTTTTTGCTTCACTTTGTGCTTGATGTTCGTCATTATGCTTACACCGCCTTCTTCAAATGATGGAATCCTTAGGCTTAGTTTAAAGTGACACAACGTGTGAGGGGCTTATCCTGGGGGATGCTTCCTTTGCCCTTCTTGTGGGAGGTCCCCTTGAGCTTTCTTGTTGGATGCCTCATTTGTCTTTCCTGTATCTAAGTATTCAAGCATGAAGTTATTGTCCATATTATATCATGAAATGTACTTATGCAAGAGGGAATGGATGATAGGCGTACGAGGGCTTAAAATGGAAGTCCTGGAGGCTCCCTTGATGATGGAGGATTATATGAATTTTGGCAGAGCTTACTCCTATGTTATTTTTGTGTCTTGCCTCAAGAAATACAATAAAACATACCTTTCATGGGGGATGCCCCCAACAGGAAAATTCTTCATGGAATAGCCGTCCATCAATGGTGATATGACTTTTGATGTCTGCAAGTATAGACTTTTTTAGGGTGCCCTTTAGGAGGACTTTTGTTAGAGGATGTCCTTTAGGAAGACATTTCTAAAGAGGGTCCTTCAGAAGGACTCATTAGAGGTTGTCCTTCGGAAGGACATTTTTAGAGGGGGTCCTTCAGGAGGACTCATTGGAGGATGTCCTTCGTGAGGACATTTTTAGAGGGAGTTCCTCAAGAGGACTTATTGGAGGATGTCCTTCAAAAGGACATTTTTAGATGGAATCCCTCAAGAGTACTTATTGGGAGGATGTCTTTCGGAAGGACATTTTTAGAGAGAGTACTTCAAGAGAACTTATTGGAGGATGTCATTCGAGAGAATATTTTTAGAGGGAGTCCCTCAAGAGGACTTTTTGGAGGATGTCTTTCGTGAGGACATTTTTAGAGGGATCCTTTAAGAGGACTTACTGGAGGATTCTTTGAACGCAAAGGGGACGCCCTTCTTCATGCATAGTATTTCTTCAGGTTGTGTATATTCCAAGGACGTGATAGTGGACGTCCCTCAAGATCCTCTAAATCATATGCTCCTCGTCTATTACTCCTATGACTTTAAAGGGTCCTTCCCAAGTGGGGTCTAATTTTTCCACTGATTTCAATGTGTCCACCCATCTTAATACCAAATTTCCCCCCCAAAAACTTTATATTTTTACTTTTCTGTTGTGGGCATTAATCATAGTGTTCTTGTATCTTTCAATGTGAGAAAAGCTTTTTCTCTCAATTATTCAATAAGATCCAGATTTTTTTTTAACAATTCCTTATTGTTTTCTTCAAAAAAATGCAAAATTTTGTGGGAGGGTACCCCCAGTGATGATCGCCTCAGTTCCATAAACCATAGTAAGGGACTTTGTCCTATAGACCCTCAAGGGGTTGTGCAATATGCCCATAGGACACTAGTTAATTCTTTTGTTCAATTTTCACCAACTCGTTCTAATCTTCTCTTAATTCCTTGAATGAGGATTTGATCGGTAATCTCCACTTGCCCGTTGGATTGGGGGTGTGCCACTTATGTGAATCTTTATGTGATATATAGTTCTTTAGACCAATCTTGTATTTTATGGCCTTTGAACTGTCGGCCATTGTCTGAGATTATTTGATCTTCCAACCACTTGATCTTCGAGGAATAAGTACTTGTAAAAATATATCGTAATGAGAAATTGAGATAGAAATAAGAAATTCGTGAGAGAAATATAATTATAATGCCAGTAGATAGTTGCAGCAAGAGCAAAGTAGCAATTTTTTTATTATTGAAGGTGTCCCCGTTGGGGGATGATGCCCGTAATTATAGAGGGGGCATCCCCCTCCATAAGAACTCTACACGTTACCTGTATTTTCAGAAAAAGGAGCAAAATACCTGTGAATAAAGCATGATTTCATCTCATTTTTAGTTGATCAGCATGTCTTTGCTTGGGAGAGGATTTCTTTTACATGAGGACTCCAATTCTATAGGAGGTCCTTCTAGGTCAAGGAGTCCTCAATTTTGGGGACGTCTCCCTTCTCCTGGGTTGGGCTTGGAGGACATATCTGTGGTCTGGCAAGCCTTTTACAGGGTTTTCATCTTGGGTCGAGTCTGGTAATCCTCCAGTGGGCCATCTTCATCATGGGCTGATGATCCTGGCTTGGACTTCATGACCTCTTTAGGGCCAAGTGCTTTTAGGTCGCACACATCAATGCATATGTATGTATATCCTATCTTAACTATCATAATTCGACGTTTCATTTCATTTCAGTGAAAAAATTGGAAATAAATGAACTTGGTTTAGATTTTCTTTTAATATCGGATCGATTGTGAGATAAACGTATAATGATGATAGTTCATGTAATGAGTAAAACGTGCTAGGCAAACGAGAATATTTAATAATTATAGTTGATATTATATATTTTTCTTGAAAGTAATAAATCGGTTGAGATATTGTTTTATGAGATGAGATGCATTTTCCTACAACCAACCATATATTTTGTTAACAAATGTGTCACATTCTATAGATGTGCATAATTTTTAAAAATATTTAAAATAGAATATTTATATAAATGATATTATTTATTTTTGTAGAGGTAAAAATTACCTAAATCCATATGTATATGTAAGATAGTAAATAATATAAATATTTTGATTTATAAAACAAAGATTTATAAAAGAAGATAATTTGTAAATTGGAGACATAAAAAAATATATATGAGGGGAAAGGAAAAATAAAAACCTACCAAAGGGTAGTTATGGAAGATCAAAATGAGTTGGAAAATTAATAATTAATTTAATTTTTTTAAAAATAGACCGAAATTATTTTGAACATCAAGAAAATTATCTCCGATAATATATAGTATAGATTTCACATATATTAACACTCGACCAATATCTTATTTTTCTTAATCCAACATCAGCAACAACGATGCCTTGAGAGTTATAATATGATTAAACTCAAATATAGGTAGAAACAAATGCATAATTTTTAAATACTTATTCAAAATTATTAACTCATATATATAAATAAACTACATATATGGGAGCTCCAACTATACCAACTCCATAAATCATTTTATAGATTTTTTTTATATAGAGCAATATTTACATAATTATATTAATATTTTAATAAATTAAATAGTGTATTAAGTAATACGACAAAAAAATATTATAACAAATTAGAATACCCCACGACCTCCGGAGTCATTGACCTGCGGGTCGTACAAAAGTTGTTACAAGCATAAGAAGAAACGCAGTAAAATGGTACAAGGACTCTAGCAAGTGTAATGCGACTTAACAGGCAGAAGATGTGAGCAAGCCAACACGCTTCTTTTATCAGTTGTCAATAAAATGGGGAAAAAATGTATAACTGTATTTTGAAAAGTCGGCTAAAATCTCATTTTTATTTTAAGAATTAGCTAAAAACATTCATGCGTTTTGTAAAACACAGCAACAAACACTCATTCCATTAGTAATTAACGAAAAGTGTATTACATGCGCTCTTTGTGCATGTGGGGGTTATTTTTAACTGTTTTTTACCTTTTTTCTTAGGTATTTTTTACTAAAATGCCCTTTTTATTTTTATTTTATTTTTATATAATTTAAATTGAAATATTAAGTTATATTTAATTTATTTAATATTAAATATTAAATTACATTATATTTAAATTCAAATAATTTTATAATTGTTAATTGTTAAATCTAAAATTATTTTTAATTAATTAAAATATATGTTTAATTTAATTAATTACTCTTAATTACCTAAAATATTTTAATTATTATAATTATTTTAAAATATTTAATTATTGTAATTATTTAAAATATTCTTAATTAACTAAAATATATTTTAATTAATATAATTTAAATTAATTAAAAAATTAAAAAAATTCAAAAAGCGAGCAATTGGTGGTGGTCCGCGATCGGAAAATTGAGATCTATGCATAGAGATGATGAAAATCGGTAGGAGGGGGCTCATTCGATTCGCAAGGAGGAGGCGAAGCGATTGGTGGTGGTCCACGACCGTAGGTCGCTCTGATGACGACGAATCGACGACAGAAAGCTTGTGGTTGTGGTGGTAGCCCAACGTTTATGGTTGATGAAATCCCAAATTATTTGAGGGAATATGTTCGCCTCATCAAGGAGAGTCGAATGGTATGTGGTGTGGTAGGAAACTCGCAGTGACGGCACTGAAATTTTAGAGAGAAGGTGGCGACGAAATGTTAGACGAAACAGCAAATTTCAAAAGGGTCGTGGCGGCGTGTGCGGAGGAATTTCAGGACGCGTACCATGGCTGGACCAGTCGTGAAACAGCGAGTCGAACGAGGTGGTCGTGATGGGAGACACACCGACGCAGTTTTCCAGCGACCGGCCGATGGCGGCAGGGTTAAGGGGGTGGGGGTGGGGTGGGGTAGTTATTTTATATATATATAATAATAATAATAATATATTTTTAAATTTTAAATTATTTATATATAATATAAGTTAAATAATTTATTGAATTTAGATCTTTCATTTTTTAAAAATCTAATGGTTTGTGATTAATTGATTAGACTTAATGGTCTATATTTGGTCAAAAAAGATCCCCATCTGAATGTGAAGGTCCCTCACCATCCCCATCTGAAAAGTGGATGTGAAGGTCCCTCACCATCCCCATCTGAATCCCTTTTCTCATCTAATTCCCTGTCATTATCCACCACATCAACTTCTTCACTAGACTCCCCATCCTCTTCATCACTATCATTTTCCCCTTCCACCCTCCCACTTTCCCTTTCAACCCCCACATTTTCACCACCAACTTCTAATTCACCCTCAACTCCCTCATAATCGCTATCTACCAAGTCATCTCCCTCAACACCCTCACCCTCACCTTCAGCACCCACACCCTCACCTTCAGCACCCTCACCTTCATTCACTTCAGCCCCCAAAAAAGTAAAGGGCTCCTCACCCCCTTCACCCATTTCAGTTTCAGCAACCCCTGTCCCCTCCTCAACAGCCCCTTCACCCACCATAACTTCAACATAAATCATCATCTCTCTATCATTCTTCCTAATTCTCCTCCATGCCCTCATCATATCATTATTATCAATCAACAACTTAAAGCCTTTATTCACAATTATGTAAAATGCCCTATCCTTCCCTAACCCAAGACTATCACAAAACAGGTTTAGAGTTTCAATATTGATCTCTTGGGGTGATACATAATCGTATTTAGACACCCTACCCCCCACATACACAGCTTCAGGTATATGTCTAGCCACACCATTATAATGTAGAGATAGTGTTATGGAATCAGTGTCGGGGTCTGTTTAAAACAAAAAAAAAACACAAAGCAACAAAAGCAGGTTCAGTTGTAGGGGACCACACCATTAAAAATATAAAACAAACAAATAAAAGCACCATGCTCGACAGTTGGCCGACAATGACAAAACACAAATAATAAAAAACCCGACAAGGGTCCACAAAATAGATAATAAACAAAAATAACCCGGCAAGGGTCCACATAAACAACAATTAACAAAACCCGGCAATGGTCAATTTATCTCTATAAAAAACGAGGAGTGAAAATGGAGAATACTTACGGTATTGAGGAGGAGGCATATTCATATGCCTATCCTGCCGAACGAACACCATTTTCGCTCCAAAGTGGCTTGATCTTGTTCGTCTTCACAAATGGTGGGGAGTAGATAGGTCTTCGCAGCTTGGGTTCGAAGGAGATTAGGGAAATTAGGGCTCGAGTTCGAAAGAATTGGGTGAATTAGGAATCGGGTTTGAAGGAGTTAGGGCGCGGGTTTGAAAGAATTAGGAGAATTAGGGAAAATCTTTGCCAGATGTTGTGTTTAAATCCTAGTCAGCAGCTGACGTGGATTAAAAATCCACGTCAGTCGTTTTTTTTTTTTAATTTACACCTATGCGCCACATATGCGCCACGTCAGTTTTTTCAGCCAATCAGGATCGAGCCCCCAATTTTAAAAGTCACATGCATCGCATGTGACTTTTTCCGGCGACCCACAAAATTTTCCGGCGAAATTTGGACTGAAATTGCGAATTTTTCAGTTTTACGGGACCAAATTGAAACCCTAGATACTTACGGGACTAAAACGAAAATGGCCTATAACTGTGGGACGAAAATTGTCTTTTGCCCTAAAAAATAATATATATTAAGTAAGGAGTATAACGGTCATTTTTTAAAAAAATGAATACGATTAGTTAGATTTAATTGAGAAGGGGCGATTAAGCTACATTGAATAAACACATAAAATTTTTTAACCTATTTTTAAAATAGAAAAAAAAATTTAGCGAAGAATTTTGTACATTTTGTCCCTATAAAATGCGATACACAAAAGGACACCGTATAAACCTCATTAGATAAATACTTAGTAGTAATGTCACTAACAACCCCTTGCAGAATTGGGCCAAAATTGTCCACACTCAGACCCACCCTAACAAGTTTATTTGTTTGTTGATTTTATAAGAATCCCGCCTCCGCCTCCGTCTTATGTGTTACATCCAAGTTTTTTTAATTATTTCATTTTTTATTTTTTTTATTGTCAATTTAAAATAAAATTTAATTTTTAATTTCAGGTTCAAATTTAATTTGATGGTATAGATAAAATATATACTTACACCACGATACTAATTTTTAAATTGATCAAAAATGGCTTTATATATTTTTAACCAACCCTACTCAAATTCTTCTTCTCATCTAATTATTATCTGTCTATACTAATATGAAAATTTCACCCACACTTATTTATAAATGTGATGTGGGTCAATTTATATATTTTATTTTTATTTATAACATATTTTAAAACTTAAACAATTATTTATTATATGCACGCAAAGAAGACGTATCATAACAACTAGTATATAATTACACGTAGACCTCCTGTGATTGGAAAATTACATCTAGCCCATGAAGCTTGCTTCTGCCCAACAAATAAATCTCTCCAAAATTATCTAAATTTATTGATATTAATAAAAAAAAAATTGAATGAAAATTAATATTTACCCTCGAATGACTTATTAATGACTTATTGCAAATCAAATCATATTTCTCAAAGAAGTATGAGAGTAATTTGATCATAAAGAAATTCATTTGATCTATAATAAATTAGTGCTAAATCAATCGAGGATAAATATAATTTTTTTTTTTAATTTTTTATTGATATCAACACATTCGATGAATTTTAACTAACAGAGGAACTTATTTGTTATATAAAAACAAACCTCAGAGGTGCTAGATATAATTTTCCAAACCCACAAGAAATCTAAGTGTAATTACACCAAACCCCAAGAAAGAGGAGTATAATTATTCCTTACATGTATAGCTAGATTTAAGTTTAGACTTTAGATTAGTGTTTTATTTATTATTCATTTATTGTTTATTTTAAATTTAATGTGCCATAATAAATTAATTTTCTGGTAAAATAAATAAGATTTCACAACAGGAAACAAACGCTTGTGGATTCATACTTTTATATATAGAAATAAAGAAAGTGGGTTGGTGGAAAAGTAAAGATATTTGATGAAAACTGAAATGCACACAAGATGGAGAAATCTTACACTCCATTCTTATTCACTGAAAAGCTTTAGAGAAGAAAAGAACAGACGGCCGTTTGGCCTAAAATCAAGTCGAGTCACAATGAGCATAACAACAATCTCAGAATGCAAATCCAACAACTCAAGAAAATCAATGCAGGTGGAATAGAAGGAAAAGTAGTACAGTAATAATGCCCTTTTTCTGCACTCCTCGACTCCCATCTTTAGATGGGCTCCTGATTGCTTTCAGGCTTCGAGCTCGCATCCGGGATCAGTTAATCAGTAATCAATATGGCTTTTAGACCTCATAGAGAAAGAGACTTGGAGATCTCAACTGGCACAGAAAGATAGTATTTCTTGAATAAAGTAAAAGTAATTTCCTAATGGATATAGAAAGCACATCTTTCATTCAGAGCTTTCCCCCTATCCCTGTGCTCCGGTCAAGAACGGTGAAAGCTACGCTTACCCCATTCTTTGCCTCAAACCGGAGGACAATGGAGTGAACAGCAGATAGAGAAGAGGGAAAAGGGAATTAAGAAAGATTTACAGATTACTTCTTTAATAGTGTACTTCCATAAGAAGTTTAGTCTTTGCAATCTTGTTGTACATCATAAATTAGTACTTATTCTAAATAAGCAAGGATACTTAGCGCAGGCTATATTTGTCTTTCACAATGGGAACAAGCACATGTTTTTTATACTCCCATACAAGTATAGAGTACATGTATGAAGTCAATCCACAAGAAGGGGAGGTGAGAAGGAAAAGGATCCCTTCAGCATTACCTTAAAAGATCTGCTACTAGTGCAAGAATCTCCTGCGACACCTAGCAGATCCCAGCTCCTCGTACTCAGCCTTGGTTACACACATTGCTTCAAAATCAGGACTAGATGCTAAAAGTGATCCTCCTCGCCAAACGCCTAAAATTGGACTGTGGAAGCAAGCAAATAAGTATCAATGAGGAGTAAAAATAAAATCTTCAGAAGAAAGTTTTCAGATGAAAGAAGATCTAACTCTTCTTGAGCTGTTATCTTCACTTGGAATTCATCCGGGACAAGAGGTCTAAGCTCTTTTTCTCTGGTGACATGAAAGTATTAGTAGTAGACAAAGCTGCAAGAGAAAGAAACTGTGAACGAAGAGAATGATGCTTACAGTCTTTCAGCAAATCGAGGAAATAATGTGCTTCCACCAGTCAAAATAATACTGCACAACAAAGATTAATGAGGATTAGAGTAGATTCAGAGGATAATTTAGGTCCAACCATAATTAGAGCAGACGTATCTACAGCTGACATTCCAAGATCATCACCTTTCATATAGCACCGGGTGGAGATGAGGATGGCAAGAATTTACAGATCGAACAATGCATTCCGCAAGTCCTGCCTGGTTCATTCCTACATAACATTTCCACAACCTATCTAAATCAGCATAACGACCGTTACAATAAATTTTACACCTGAGGGTACTTAACTTCATGAGCTAGTAACACACGCACAAGAAGAGGTCGCAAACTGCTGCGTGCTTAATATGAAATTATAAGATCCAATATCAAATATAATTCATGGCAAAGATTTTAACTGAGACCTGTCTAGGAGTAAAAGAAGAAAATAGGAAACCATTTGAATATGGACTGGTATACAAACCCAAATCAGCTGGTCGAAATATCATCTCAGGAACAAGGAACCGCTCATTTGTCAAGGTAAATTCCTGCAGGATAGGTAAACTGCTATAAGTTGGAAACTCCAAAAGGGCAATGAACAATTTAACTAGATGGAACAGTAATACATTTTTTGTCAGGTCAACGCTTCTCCTGTCCTGGGGTTTGTCGTTGACAACCTGCTGCTCCACATACTCCTTTTCTCCGGCTGGGGAAGAAGGATCACTGGCATCCAAGGCCAAGTATCTGTTTGCTTCATTGGGATCTTTCACAAAACCCTTCATATAAGTGACACCATCAGGAAGCACGTAAGTGCACCTAAACATATTGTCTTTTCCAGGTTTCCTGAAACTCATTTTCAAGGGAACTAAGCAAAATATTTACAAGAAAATAGCAGTTCCGAAGGCATAAAAGCACAATGCAGTGCATATATGACAGTTCGCATTGGTATTATAAAGTTATACTTTGATCTGCATAACTATGGAGGACAAGATAGTGAAAGTTTACATACATGATATGTAATCTTCAGCAACATATGCAGCGATATTGTCAGGCTGTCAGCATTCTAGACTGTTAACAACTTCACCAAGCATAATTGCAAGGTATGATTTACTGTACCATTTATAATGTCTCCTTAAATGTCTAAACCATAGATTAAAAGCACCTACAACTACGACATGATTTCCATCATATAATTATGTAGAAGGAAGGCTCAGAGTCAAATCTACAACATAACCAAACAACTAAAAGAGTTGCAGATAAAATACATGACAACAATATAAGTGGTCGATAATTCTTATTTAATCAAGAATACAAGATATTCAATGCCATACTTGGAAATACTTTTCAGACTAACTTCATAAGTGCCTGTCAATCACAAGCATCCTACAAGCATAAACTGCCACAGAATGATAAAGCTAAGAAATTTTCTATTTTTCTATAACTCTATATGAGTAAGATTAAGCACGAACCAATTGCATCCATACCCACACCATCTTTCCCTTCTTTCAGTGGTTAACAGCACAATACCAGGTGTGAATTATTGTAGTACTTGAAGTAACATTTTTTATGTATTGCAAATATGCCTTACAAAATTAGATTCTAGCATTTCACCATTCTAGCAGTCAGCTTTAAATTGTCTGTCCAAGTATACTCATTACAATAGTAGCAGGTTCGAAAAGAAACATGAACGCCGTATTAGTTTCCACAAGACAATAGTATACTCCATTATTTAAGTGACTGGCTAAGCCAAGTTTACATTTCCAGTCTCTTGCAGAAAATCTGCTTTTGGTTGGTTTTGTAATTACAAAACACTCAATCATCGAATATTAGCCCATATCACAGAATGAAAATTCCAAAAACAAAGCAGCAAAATATCCCAAGTAAATCCAATAATACCAGAACCCAAAAAGATGATATGAAACAAGATATGGAACATGCACCTCGCAATCTTCAGGTCTCTCTGCACATCAAGAGAAACAAAGCAAAGTTTCTCCTTCACATCATCCATTATAAAACTCTCATCCATCACATTCACACTCCTATAACTCACCAACTCCTTGAGGTAATTCGTCAATGCCTTTCCCCCAAGATCCATCCTTTTCACTCCATAGTTCAACGTGAAATTCTGAAAAACCGGAGCGGCATGGGTAAAACTAAAACCGCAGTCCACCACCAAGCTACACTGGGCTTTGGAAACCAAGCCATACGGCCTCCTCGAGGCTTCGTATAAATGCACCAGGGATGGCGAATCGGACACGAAAAGGGCTTTGAAATTAAAGTCTTCGAAGATGATTTCATCAACGGAACGTTGAATAGATGGAAGCGTGAAGAGGGGTTCGGTGAGGAGAAGGGAGGTGTTGGGCGGGTGGACTTTGAGGATGGTAGTGAATAGGTGGGCCCAAAGGGACGACTGGAGGTCGGGATTGATGAGATGGCCGCGGTCGAATGGGCGTCGAAGGGTGGCCGAGGTCAGGTCTTCAGTAGGGGAGAGAAGTTGGTCGGCAAGAAGCCATTTCTTGGAGGAGGAGGGGCGAGCAGTGCAGTTGGGAACTACGCATGTTGGGTCGCGCTCGCCGCCGAAGCCGGCTTTCAAGAGGCCGCCGCCGTTGTCCAACACCACCACGTTAGACATTATTGGTGTTTACTGTCTTTTGATTGAAGCGGACCAAAAACAAAGCTGACTCGGTAAGAAGACGACTATGCCATTGTAATAGCAAACTACATCAGAGAAAGGGGAAGACGAGAAACAAGAAAGCAGGATTAGCAATTTGATCAGGCAGTGACCACTTGCGTGGTGATGATGAAAGAGAGACTGCTCCTACCAAAGGAAAGCAATCGGAAACCTTTGAAGGCGGATTCAGGATGCTTCATCGGTGCGGGCCACGTCGTGCTCGCGACTGCCCAAAGAAGGAGAAACTTTCTGCTCTTATTGCTGGGGATGAGCAAGCTGAAGCTGTAGCTGAACCCTCCAGGGTCAATCAAATTGAATCATCACAAAATTCAAAATTGGAGCGTCAATTCCAATTACATACATCTTTTTGGTGGAGTTCATAATACTATTATCAATTAGAATAATTTACGGGTGGATTTGGTTGGACTAAAAATATAAGATATTTAGCCCCCTTTAGAAAAAACCTAATTGGTAATATATATCCTGTATCTAATTGAAAAGCATTTTATTTGTGTCTTCAATTTATTGATGTGTTAATTTATTTTTTTTTTGAAATTGATAATTACTTGTTATGAAATTTCATAATTATCTTTTGGTAGTTCTTTATAAGAAATAATTTATTCGTTTACAATATCACATAAATATTGTTTATATTTTTCCCAAAAATAAAAATGATGGTGGGAAGAATTATCCAATATGTGCAAATCCAAATCTTTAAATCAAGACCAAAGAAGGTTTGAGATTAGGGGTGGCAAAATGGGTTGAGACCCATGGATCCAATTCAACCCAACTAATTTTGAGTTTGATTGGACTTGGTTATATTTTAAAATGAATTTATATGAGTTAGAGTTAAATAAAATTATATTTTATATGAGTTGGATATGAGTTAATAATGAGTTGGATATGAATTTTAAGGGGTTCAACTCACAAATTATAATAACAAAAAAACTAAAAGAACGCACCAATTCCTCTTTTCTCATATACACACATTCTTTCACATCTCTCTCCCTTCACACAAATACACTCACAACTTGGTTCATATACACACGCATACACACACACACACACTCACATCTCTTTCTCACACATAATCCTCTTTCTCCCCACACACACACACAATAAAAAAAGAATAC
>NC_026151.1:6718300-6725160 GCF_000512975.1 Sesamum indicum
CGCACATACACACTCTCGATAGAGGTGGCAAATTGGGTTTGAACCATATCTAAACGGATCGAGTTTTAAAATAGATCCAAAATAGATTGGGTTGCAAATTGGTTGGATCGAATTAGTATAAATCATTTTATTAATTTGAATTCAAATGTTTCAAAATTTCACACAAAAAAACAAGAAAATAAAACCATATTTGAACTATTAAAAAATATAACTACTATTTGTAATGCAATACGACTAAACTTGCATCGCACGTCAACTTTTACTAATGACATGTACATTAGATTCATTTGCTAAATAATAAAGTAAAAAAAAAAAAAACCTACTAATATATAACAAAATACTACATTTTATCAAAATAATTCATAAAATTTTGGATATTCACATGCAATGAACATCAAGTTGTGCAACCAAATTCTCTATACTTGTTGAGAGACAATTTTTATTTTCATCACCTTCATAATCATAAGCTGTAATATAAAATATAAAAGTTACATGACACATACCTGGTCATTAGATAGAAATAACACATGATATAAATTTAGTCGTATTACACTACAAGTAGTAATTACATTTTTTAATATTTCAAATACTATCCTTTTTTTTTTCCTTTCAAATATAACTTGAGTTGCAAAAGAATGCTCACGAAGAACATAGGCAAGAAAAGAGTTGAAAGGACAGTCATCAGAAAGGGATTCATGCTACAGATAGATTCATGAACACAAATTCCTCTTCCAGAGTATATATTTCAGTTCAAGCACTCGGCCCCACTTGAAACATAAAAAAATTAACTAGAAAAAGTGTTCCATCAGCTCCTACTGGCTGAGGAGCTGCTGAGAGTGAGCAACAAATCTGATTCAACTAGCATGCCAAAAGTAAGTAAAACTTTCAAACGACTTCCACTAAAAAGAAGCAACAGCAAAAGGCTTCCCCTCAACAGATAAGACGATCCATCTCAGTCTGGGTACCTTATTAAAAGTCATGTAGTTATTAGAGTGATTGCAGTCTACACCTGCTAGGCCACCCAGTGTGCACCTGATATTTAATACATGTAGGGGTTATAACTAAAACACGTCCGGGTGGAAACGTCCAGATATCGAGTTGCTTTGTTGAGCCTGCTTGAGGTGCATCGCAAGGGCATAGTTGTTGATCTGATGAAAACAGAACATATAATATCAACATATTTTCAAAAAATCTAATATCAACATAACTACATTGCATTATTGAATAGCACATTTGCGAAAAGCAGCAATAGTTTGCCAATCTTAAACAAACATAGACAAGTACCTCAGGTGGCATGTGGGAGACAAGAACTGAGATGTGACAAACCAATTAAATGTTGCGAACAGAGGAAATGAATTGAATCCACAAAAATGACACATTTACCGTCTACGAATTATAATTAATAGAGGATCGTGACCCTTTTTGAGTTCTTTCCTTACGTCAAAAAACCAACCACCAAGCACCAAAAGATAACTAACCCTGAGAAGCATTATATAAAACATGGATTAGGGAGTTCACTTCAGAACAAGTCAAATTCCAAACCCATTTTTCTCCACCCCTGTATCACCAGAGGGCAGTCTGCAATGTCACTCATCTATAGAATCAGATCAGATTACCTTCATCAGTTCCCAATATCAAACTGAGATGCCACTACAAGCTCAGTGGACTTATATTAGAAACCAATCAACTAAACATGGTATGCATTTTCAGTAATGAAGGGAAGATGAAAAAGATCGCCTTTATAAGAGGAAAAGGTAGAGTTGGAGAAAGGGCAACAATGACGGTTCATTTAAGCAGATAACTTCTTTAATATAGTTGTTGGAACAATTCGAGACATTATATGCAGGCTGGGCTGCTGTGGCTTCATCGAGTTCATCTGTATCATCTGACTAAAGCGAGTATGTCTGCAAAGTAATTTGACAGTCTAACCAGCCAAAAATACGCACTTAAGTGATTAGATTTGTTAATCAGACCTCAAGAGTTCTCAGCTGCTCTTGGTATTGCGAAACTAGCTGCTTCAGCTGATGCAACTCCTGACCCATTTCCTCAAACTCTTTCTGTCGCTCATGCTGGATAGAAACTGCTCGCTTCAAGATATTGTTCTCCTGTATGAGCACTTCAAGTTGCTGCTTTAGCATAGTGTTCTCCTGAAAGGATCGACAAATATGAACTTTATTGACCAAGTACGAAGAACACCTGGCTTTCAGATCATACTAACTATCCAAATGTCCGCAGGAAAAATCAGTAGAGGAATGCATGCATAAAGGAAAAAAAGAAAACTGGAAAAAAGCTTAATGAACACGGATAATAATTGATAATGAATCACCAACATCATTAAAATCAAATATCAGGATTCTTTACATAAGATTAACAAGTAATAGGGATATAAGAAAACACCTTTTGAAAGCTCTGGGAAGCCTCTGCGGTTGCATTCACACAAATGGACTTCTCCAGTGCCTCAAGTGCTTGCGACACACGTGCCTTAGCATCTTCTACATTTGATGCACTTAACACTTCTCTAACCAACAGCTCCACCCACTCTGCACCATCTGCAGGAAATTTGCTTCCAGCAGGCTGTTCCTCTCTCGTAGCAGTGCCCCCATTATTTATCAATGCGCCTGCATTCGAAATAAAGCATAATCATCTCAGCCATATGCAATAATGTTCATATTCAACTTCCTACAGACGTGCAATAAGAAAACATCAACTTTTCAATCTGGGAAAACCACATCCATGAGTCAATAACAATCACGAATTACGTGAAGAAATTTCATGACTTCAAAACCACCAGAAAAGCATAAAATAAACAGACAAAAGGAAGAGTTCAAGCCAGCACTTCAAAGTTAACGACTATAAAGCTAACAAGCAACCAGAGCAATTTGACAACTTCAATTTTCTTTTGCACATTTGATATTACTTCATCCTAGAGAACCAAACGCCATCACTTTGAAAGAACTAGTTGTACTTGGCCAATATTGATGTAATCCACATTTCCTTAGGGATAAATCTGTAGTTTGAGAATAAGAGAAAATAGAACTTCTTATGTATTCGTCTTTGTCATACCTACTAGTCTGCTGTCATGAATTGTTAAAATGATTTTTGCTAAAAAGACATCCATCTAAGACTGATGGCTACCCACATTCAATGGTATATTTTCTAAATTCATTCATTTTACAGGATACATCAAACTCTTCCAAAGAAGCTCGATAATACATATATTTCAAGGATCTGACAGTGCAATAAACAGATTTAAGAGAAACTTGTCTCATTTATTATATTATACAAGGCTATTTCTGTTAGGTTCAGCATCTAGCAAAGTTCAATGGGCATGAAGATTTTGCAATTTGCAGAGGGCAAAAACTAGCTAATGAATTGTATCTTGAGCAACTTAGTAAGTTATTGAGCTTGGTTTCTGAAGAATCCTCCAAAAGCGTCAAATAAGACAGAAGGTAGCCAAATCACAGTATTGAGACACTATTTTTCATCAAAATGAAGACTTTTTACAGAAGTAAAATCAATACTATCACTTATAGTAACCAATGATGTAAAAAGTGCCAAACAAAATGCAACACCAAGAGAATTTGAAGATATATCTATTTGCATAAGGGGCTGGCATAATTCAAAACAAGTAGTGGAATCAACCTCTTACCAAAACTAGGAGGTATTCAATAGTGGAATGGAGAAGCAACTGAGGAAGCACGAGAAAGAAAAGTATTGGAAGTCCTTGAACATCTCTCCTACTAGATATAAATTAAGTGACTACTCCAACTTCTGCGAAACTGGATGCGGGACCAGACTAATTACGTAAATTAACAAAAACTGTGTGTTTCCTCTTTGATTCATAAAAGTACCAATAACAGGAAATGATCTCCTCTTGATTCCCCCGTGAAGGATTTGAACAAATATGCATTGTGAAAAAGCTGACAAGTCTTACTACATAGACAAAGTGTCAACAACAAAAACACATTTTAGGATTCTCACTAATATTCTAAAAATAAGCTTAGGTTCCGTTCCCAAAGTGGAACCTTTTCCAAAACTATGCACTCGCTTAATGAATTCATATGACACCATCACCTCCCAACCATTACTTAAGGGGAACAGTATAAAGATAAAATTTCACTTTGTTAACTTCCTCTAAGACTCCATGCCAGTCAAACTAAAACCATTTTCTGAAACGGGGTTCTAAAGTTTAGGACACACGATTTAACACATCGAATGATAAGTAGTGGCAAAGCATCAGAAGAATTAAAATCTTATGTGGAACAATGCTTATGGATATCACAAACAGCAAAAACAAAATATATAAAATGGACAGATCCACTTCAACAAGCCCACTACCCCTTCAATAGCCACCATGGTTCATAGTCTCAGTATCACGGATAATATTAATAAGTGATGAGTTCAAGTTGTACTCGCATATATGAGTATTATTTGGTGATAAGGAAAATGCATTTTGGAATTCCAGAAAACTCCAAAACATCAGTATGATTATAGAGAAGTACAAATAGCACAAAACCGTAGTCATTCATACATGGTAAAAACTTTATTGCAGAAAACATTAGTAAAACATAATATCCTGGTGATAAACTTTGTAACACAAATTTGCTCACCAACAAATTATGTATAAAGTAAAATGTCCTCCAGAGCAGTGGATAAAACAATGCTAGAAAGAGAATTTATGCTCCACTATTGGAAGTAACATATGAGATAACCTGATATCACAAATATTGTCCTGATAATATCCATTAAGACTGATATCATGATATCAACTGACACAATACAATATTATCAGATCTTTGGCCAAAGGCTGATATAGTTAGAGCTGCAAAATAACAAGTATTTTTTTTTTTGGACTGCACAGTGTGAGTATATTGACCAATACCTTGAACCACGGTAGGAGAAGATGATAAAGGGAATGGAGAGCAGAAGTGCAGATTCAGCTGAACATAGTGATAAAAGATACAAAGGGCAGGACAAATAGTAAAAACACAGCAGGGGCCTGATCAAGTATCACTTTCTGCTCAAATACTTCAGATCTAGTTTAAGCTGCATCCCTCCTCAACAAAGAATTATTTTCTGTCACTACATGACCAAGATTTAACTAAAAGAGAAAGTTTAGGTGTTTGGAGAAATTCAGGACATATGCAAAGCAGCACAAACAGAATGTCATTTCTGTTCCCAATACAATATATTCATGGTGGCCAAAGCTGCAATAAGCAATAATCCTTGATTGTATCATTCTCCATATAAACTTCTGTATAATTTCGGCAGGGACGTTTTGCGGGCATGGTTTTGTTTTCACTCACAATTTTGAGTTTTTAATGGTAAAAGTGAGCTTCCAATTTTGCATAGAATTCTCGGGCAAATATAAAACTATGTTCGGATTAATTGATAAAATTATTTTATATTGTTAATGGTATCAAAACAATATTCTTTAATTGAATGAAATTGATAGTTTTATTTTTTATACTTTTGTAAATAATTTTATCTCTTCTTATGCTGTTTCATCCTTATCATTTCCATTTCCCCTTCTCTTGATAAAGTGAAAAATTTGTTCTTCCCCTATTTTCTCTTTAAGATAAAAGGTGGCATCACATTATAACATATAAGCATAGCCCAACAAGCAATTTTCTCATGCAAAATGCGGTGGAAAGGAAGTATATAAAGCACTACAGATATTCAACTTTACCTTATGTGAGATAAATCAACTGAAAACCGGCCTTCATTAGTAAATTATATTAAATAAATAATCTTCTTCCATCCTATGTTTATTCCCTCCTCCTTTTCCCTTTCCCTTCTCCCTCAGGACCAAATAAGCTGCAACACAAAGAAATTTACTTCCCTCAACAGAACCTATCTTCTCCCTCCTTCCCTTTCCCATCGTACCAGACAAATATAGAAAATCAAAGTAGGCAGTGGAGGAAGCAAAGCTTGGAGTTCAAAAGGAGTATAGTTTAAAAATCAATTATCCAATTGGTTTAACAATACCCATTTTGATAAAGCCTGCTAACAAAGAGCAGTTTTAACTTTATTCAACTTAAATAGATGGCAATCCCCTATCCCACTACAAGTAATCAAAAGGTTTTACTGGCTTCAAATTTCTGATATCACAAAATATTGCAACTCCGAGCTGATTAAAACATTTAAAGCCCATACTAATGTTTATTTCGGCAGTAACAAAGCTATTAATAGAAATGGTTAGCATTGAAGTTATGAGTCAGGACAGGAAGCAAGAAATGGTTCATAACTGAAGTAGGGGGCGACCGCGATTAAGGGGGCTGCGGGGTGAGAGGGGGAGGGGGGGATATTTGATGTTATTTAATTTATTTTTTAAAATAATAATTTTATTTTTTTAATAGTTAATCTAAACCCTTAATTGTTTTTTTTTATAAATTTAAGATCTAAGTTAAGATTATTGATTAGATATGCCGGCTCTCATATAACCAATACAGATCCAACGATTATTAAAATAAGGATAATATATAATAAATAAGGGCATGAAGGTCCTTTCATAAAAACGTTAACACCGTTAGTTATATTTAACGGAGAGGGGCCATCAAGCAATATTTACAAAAACAGGTTTTTTCTTTTTTTTTTTTTTTGCCTATTTTTAAACCAGGGAGGGGTTAAAACACACGGGCATTTTATGCATTTAAGCCAAAAAATATGGCTGATTTCACAGGCTTCATGAAATATCTCAAGGCGCAAACATCAGACGGTCAAACTGAAAGGAGAAAGGGACAAGGTGCAACAGGAAAACATTATAAACAATATTAGTCCAGTACTCCGATGCAAACATCGTCTAGACAAGAGATAACAGTCCGCTGAAGGAGGGATTATGGGATGGGTGGCCCTTAGGG
>NC_026151.1:6725256-6736610 GCF_000512975.1 Sesamum indicum
GCTGACCATAGAGTGCAACAGGAGAATTCCGTAACAGCAACAGAATATCTAGACAAGTAGAATATATTTCTAGATCTCCGGATCTCTCTCATTATGAATGTCCCATCAACAAAAACAGTAAAATTGAAGCTTCTGAAAGGGCGCATGAACATGATGCATAAACATGTTCCTATAATTTTACATTTGCTCAGTATGATATATCATGGATCCAGCATGCTTGGAAAATTACATCAAACTTAGCAAACAGACATAAGATTGGAAACATTAAACTACTAAGTGAGCACCAAAAATAGAGATCTGAAATGACAAATCCAAAGAAAGTTACCTTCAGCGGAAAATTGACCTTCAATTTCCTGAGTAGCATCAGATGTACTTGCTCCAGCACTCAACCGAAGCTGGTTTAATTTTTTAATTGCAGAATCCAAATCATCACCTGATTCTTCAAGGGCTTTCTCCAGAAACTACAAACCAAAGGCATCAGCAATCACTTAATTAGATTAACACCCTAAGCAAAGAGAGATAAACATGTATATTCAACTTATTTTGTGAAAAAAGCTTCATATCAGGATACATGAAGAAAGCCGATGAGCTTACATCCATTGGCAGAGTTTTTTTCTTTTTTTCTTTAAGGAAAAGGAACTAATTCATAACATACTCTGATGTGTATTTGAGAACATTTCAAGCAAAAGTATAAATTCTGCCAAATATATCAGCCTGGCATCAGAAATGAGAAATAAATAGACCACAGAAAATCTATATAATGACAAGTCATCATTTGAAAAAATCATTTATGGCACCGGATTAGATTAGGTAACTGCTATAATAGTCCTTCAAAACTTCACGGAGTCCAGCGCAAGATGACTAAATCAATTAATACTAGAAAGGTTACCAAAAAACATTGAAATCCCTAAAAACTCCATCCATTTTAGGTCAGAGGAAATAACTAACTACATGGATTCTGTAGGCAGAAGTCGAATAACGCCATGACATGATTCACAAGCATGCAGGTCCAAGTACTTCTTGCAACACATTTTCCCTTTGTGCTACTAGAATAAGCCAATGTAGTGCTTCAAGAAATTCTGCACCTTTGAACAAGATGATTCAACTAGCTGATAGGCACATTTAAAAAGTATCAAGAAGATTACTCATCCAAGGGCAATATAATAACATATTTATACCCGAGTATTCTGTATAACTATGATTATGTCTATAATGAAATTTATGTTGATAATTAAGCTCTTTGTCAATAATCATCTTCATATAAATCTTTTGGTATGTATCAAACGTTTCTGGTCATTCAACCATCTTATAATGCTGTTGCTATCATTTATCTGTAGTTAAAAAAGTTGAAGAAAGAAGTCTGTTTATCACATGTTGCCTGCAGCATTACTCAAATGATAAATTAAGAACACCAAATTAACCAAAACAATACTGAGAAACAAATGATATGAGATAGGATCAATTTAGAATAGCACACAATTGTCTCCAACACAAAATCTGATGTAACTTGATAGGTTAATTGATCACAGGTAAATAATGAACACATAAGAGACAGTCACCTCCATTCTTACACCATGAATGCTCTTAATGAAACAACATTCAGCAACTAGCTAATCTTTTACGCTCCTTTCACAAGTTCATAAATGGGTGTGGAGGAAGTAACGCCATTTCGGTCAATTAAGCCCCCACATCCATAATATCTGGCTACTTGTACTCCTTATCCATGATAAAAATTGTTCAATACATACCACCTTGCCATTAAAGCGCAACTGCAAGAGGTGCACTCTATAGAGGCGAAGCACAGAGTGCATGCCTTTTTGCATATAATAACAAAATTTTCAACAAAACCAGAATAAAGCATTTTAGAGAGGAGAGACAGACAAGAACTTAGTTCTGTGTCTGCAAGAAAAGATATGGAGTATAAAAGTGCATCATAGTAACGCATACAACATTACAAGAAAATTAAAAACACGAAATACAAGGGTAAAGTTTAGTTTGGTAGCGGAGTTTTGTCACTAAAGTCACTTTAGTACCCGAGTAATTGCGAATTACCCAATTGGGTACCCAAATTTCAACATTAATATCACTTTGGTACCTGATTGATTTTTTCATTTATTTTATTATTCTTTTTTAGGTAATGACCATTTTACCCTTCGATTTTAAAATAAAAAATAATAAATACACTCAAGTAAGATTGGCATAAACGCTATGAGTAAGGACTCTATTTTAGAGGTTTATATATATGTGGTGTCTATTTTAGTCATGTGTATTTTAATACAATATAAAATATAATAAAGCTAAGAGGGAAATTACAAAAAATAAAAACATTGCTATTATTTATTAGGTAAATAAATCAAATATAACCACTTGGAAGTCAAATAGCTCAAATAAAGAGAAAATATATAGATTGAAATTTACGCAAAAGAAAAATTGGTATATTAATTATTTTCATTTTAGTGTCTAAGGAAAAAATGTTCATCACCTAAACACATAATAGAAAAAATAAATGAAAACCATCAATTGGATACCAAACTCATATTAGTGGTGAATCTGGGGTATCAAATAAGTCAATTTTTCAAGTACCAAAACAACATTAATAGCGAAACTCGGGTATCAAAACAAATTTTACCCCAAATTACATTAAAGCACACTACACAAAATAAAGTTGCAAAAAGGCACATGGTATAGAAACTCAAAAAAACGAGGCCCGTGTTTCCTTGTCCAGCCCCGGTGAACATGTGCTCTTCACAATTAAAGATGCACAACTGACACAAGCAGATCAGCCTTTATATAAAATTAGCCGTCTGCAAATTCAGTTAGTTATAAGACTTTCCAAGAAAACTCAGTCATAAATATACATCTGGCTGTTCACTAAACAGAGTACTATGCAAGCAGTATCCAGCATTACTGGCCAATTTATTTCATATTCCAGATTAGAGACCAAAGACATTTACAATATTTTATCAGCATTACACAAACTTTGTTCCTCAAATAAACTCATATTCCCTCAATATGTTGTCTAAAGTTGAAATATGAGAAGTAACATATTATTTCAAAGAATGGGGAAAACAACTGCATAGAGAAAATAAGATATTCTTAGTGGGATAGAGAGAGTAATCTATTTATGTTGGCCCAGAGTATAGGTTATAAGATACCAAATAATAAGCACGGGAAAATAAACCCTTCATAAAGTAGTCTTATGAGTAAAACTGAGCTCAGATGGGATTTCAGTACAATATTGACACAAGGAAAAAAGATCTACTCATTTATTTGCTCCCCCCAAAAAAGAAACTTCCATTCACTTTATAATTACACAATTGCCACTGAAAGTACGGATTCGGTGTTAGTACTATCAAATCATAACTTTAACTACAAAGATAGTTTGGAACATTTTAGAAAGGTAATAAGATAAATAAGTATGGGAAAAGGCTTGTATTACTTTTTAGTCTAATACAAGTACTGGAAAAGGGCATACTAGATGTATTCAACCCTCAACTTTTGAAGACGGTAGGAACTTTGGAAACCTATGTTAGTAAAGAGTAAATTATTCAGCTAAAGACTATAATTTTATGTTGTCATCCCCAAAAACGATTTATTTATTGTTTTTTACCATTTGTATCATCAGTTCACCCTCAGGCCAAAAGAATTTTATCATAAATAACCTTTTTCATTTAAAACAAGTTATTTAAACTTTAAAAGTTCTTGGTAAATAAGATCAGAATCCCCAGGATATCACATTGATAAATACTCTATCGGTATTTTTTTCATTTAGGATTTTAAAATAGGGATCCAGACCTAAATCATGAGCAAGTTAGTTTTGGAATTGAACATTAGACTAATGGATAAAAACACATGAGCAAAAACAAATTTTGCCCAAGCAAGAAATGGGGTTAATGTTCCGTACGAATGGTGAAGACATCTGGAGCATCATGCACATCATTAGATCATGTCCTATAGGATAGAATCTAATTTCATCGTCTAACCTATGATAAGAATTAGAAGTCCTCTCTTCAATGGAAGTATGGCTTAGATGGTATCTCGAAAACTGTTAAAAGGTAAAAAGAAAAAAAGAAAATAATTACAAATGTCATATATATGCGAAGACACAAAATATCGCCGTGTTTGATTCTTTTGGTCAAAGAAACTAAACGAAGTGGGACCTCTTCACTAAGAGAACATGCAATATACAGCCAAAGCATATGTGTATTTGACACTAGTCACTTGTTACCTATTGTTTAAAGGACAACAAACATTCAAATGTGTCAATCCATGTTTCTTAACAGCTTCTGTATAAGATGGGGCCAACAATCGAGAATCTTCGTTTTAAGGAGGATATAGCTTTGCCAGCTTTAATTAACATAATCTGTTAATGAGCAAGTAGTTATACCAAAACGAAAACCTATGAATCAAACGTCAAGGAGAGCCACTCTGGAAACGGGTGAGAAGTGGAAAGCTAGATGTGCGGAGTTTGACCCATCCAAAAACACCCAAAATATCAGACTTGCCAAACACACGGGTCCCATCATTACATGCTGAGATGACAACATGCTTAGACAACATCAGTAATTTTCTGATTTAACATAAACTGGTTAGGAGTAAGAGAAGTTATTTGTAAAATATTTCCACCACAACAACAATTTATTATCGTTAGCACACATGTTCCTACTTTAAGGATGATTTCTACTTTAAGCTATTCCAAACCCACTAGCTCCCCTTAGTATCCCCATGTTGTGATCAATAGACAATGGAGGACTACACGCAGAAATGTAAGTTCGAAAGAAAAGACCATGAAAAATCTATTAGCAATCTGGAAACATCTTATCCAATGCAAGGCTAACCAAATGAAGGTACAAGATGGTAATAATTATAATACCAAATTTAGCAACCAGATTCACCCTCCATGTTTCAATAACACATCAATGATACCTTAATACAACAGAGATAAAGCCCATAAGGGAAGCTCTGGTATTGCCGTCTGTAGCCCACAAGTTGTATACATTTCTAACTCTTACAATGGCGTGTTATCAAAAGTAAGCAATACATGCATCAGACAACTATAATGTAAACTATTAGCAACCAAAATTGCATATATAATCACAAATGAATAAGTGCAGGTGCAAAATCTGAATCACAACGTAATAAGTTAATCATCATTTCATAAAATTCCCCAAGCAACACCGCACCAACAAAAGGAAGACATATCTTTCTTCTGAAAATTAGAAAAAAAATGAAAATTTTAAAATATTTAAAATAATTAAAAGGAAAGAAACCTGTCTGTCCATATCAGGAAAGAGAGCGACAAGATGATCCACTGGTGAGAACCAGAAACTGGAAGCGGAGGCAACCCTAGGCGGAGAAAAAGTTCTGCCTGGAGAAGAAGAAGAAGAACAGCGGATTCTCTTGGAGACTGGTGGCGACGACGGCGATTCCTCGAAGATATTCGATCTCTTTCCGCACACTACGGCAGACATGTTTCGCCCACAACAAAGAAAATTTACTTCTCTCTACTCTGTCTCCAATCCCTCAGCCACCACTTTTCTCATGCAGAATCAACCGATAATTTCTAGCCCACTACAAAAAGGGAAAAAGAAAAGGGGGCCGCAGAAAAAAAAAATTCAATGAAAAATCAAAATCAACCAATAGAGTTGATCCGATTTCACATCCAAACCCCACAAAAAAGCAACCGTTTCTGAGAAACCTTGCGTATAAACAGTAGATAGGGTTATAAAACTAGGTTTTCATCCATTAATTTCTTCTGTAATTAATCAATTAATCATCAGAATTTTCCTGCCAAGGCTGTGCCTGTTTATCTACTTTTTCAGCTCTAATGGACTTGATGATGGATGTCTTTGTGTGTCGAGAATGGGTTATCAAATAACAGGTTTGTGACTCTATAGATGAAGGTAGCGGCGACCGTGTGCCACGTCAAGTTCCCTAATCCCGCACTCCACAGGTGGGAGACGTTGATTTGGTGTTGTGACCCGCAATGTTGGGCATCGTAGACGATACATTCCGTGATGGTTGAGCAACGTTGTATCGTTGTGTTCGCTTTTGGAAATCTACCACGGCCTAAGTTTACATTACGTGACGAGAATGGATTGGCCTAAAGATCCACCCAAGTTCGTCATATAGGCCTATGATTGGGCTCCGGATTCCAAATTCACAAGGGGTTAGCCCATGTGGCTAATCATTTTTTTTCTTAAGAGATGTGGCTAATCAGTTGGTGGGTACCAAAAGTCGAGTTTGTTTCATATTTAATTTTAATTGAGTTATTATTAATTTATTGTAAGTTAAATAATTTTTTTTTATGATCCAATTATCATTATACATTTTCATACGTTAATACATATGTGGAGATATATAGCTTCACCGTTATAAGAGTAGCTTAATCATAAAAATTTATTTGAACTACAATAAACCAGTTGAGAATAAATATCGATTTTTGTTCGATATTTTTTATTTATATCAACAAAGTTAGTGATTTTGACTAATATAAAGGCCTACTTGTTCGACGAAAACAAATATTAAGGATAATAGATATAATTTTTCAAATCACATAAAATTTATATGTAATTACTTTACAGTGTAATTATCCCTTCTATTTAACAATTTTATTTCCTCACACTTAACCTCGAACCCCCTATTCCTAACCGCCTTCAATTTTCGGCCATACCCACGCTTCTCGCCCCACTCATCTTCCTCTGGTTGAAAATCAGAGGCCAGGGTCTAAAGGCACAAGCATCAGAGAGCAACAACTAACGAAGATGATCGAGTAGAAGGTGGTGGAGGCAAAGCAAGTAAGCGGTGAAGATGAGACATCGGACGAGTGCAAGGTGGCGTGTGACCAAGTAGAGCAAGCGAGCCAGGCGAAGGTTGATCTCTTCCTCAAGATCCACCACTTGCAGCCAGAACCCCTTGAACACTTCTGCCAAGAGAATTTGAAAATCGATGACTGTTGTATATATGAGGAATGATCGCTAATTTCGTTCGTGTTCATATTTATTTTAATAGAAAAAATACAAGTAACTCTATGTGATATTGTAAGTGAGCAAAATAGTCCCTTATGAAGCAACTTACACCCCTTGTATTTTTTAAAATATAGCAACTTATCCTGTTTTATTTTAATTAACACATGGGGGTAAATATTTCATTTTAATTAACATAGGAGGATAAATTGCTTTTATATATATATATATATATATGGATAATTTGCTCATTTGAAATATAATAAGGGTGTAAATTGCATTAAATCCTTATTTTAACTAAGCAATCTCAAACTTTCTAAAAACTCCTCAAAATCTTATTTTTCTAGAGGGGTGAAAATAACTCGAAAATAGAACATAAATAAGATAATTATAATAATACTAATGATAATAATAGTAATAATAATAATAATAATAATAATTGCATGGTTGGAAAATTTTAGATCGGGCTCTTACAATTTACCTCCATGTGTTTTTAAAAGTGTAACAATTTACCCTCCCTGTGTTTTTAAAATGAAGCAATATACCTCCCTAGATAGGGGGTAAATTACTTCATTTTAATTAATGCATGGGGTAAATTATTATTTTTTTTTTCACAAGAAATAATTTACTCATTTATAATATTAGGGATAAATTGCATTAAACCCCAAAAAATTATACAAGTAAAAATTGCAAAACCAAATATGCTAACAGGAAATTCATTTGCAATGAGCTTCCATTCTTTAAGAATTTCTTCTTGATATACAAAAAAATACACAAGCTTTTTTTTTGTATGTTGATTCTTTACATGCCAACAGAGATTTAAGAAAACCAAAATCTACCCCTTTCTGGTCATATGAAATTAGAGGAAATGACAATTTTTGTTTCATAAGTTAAGGTCTTTTCATTTTTGATTTTATTGATTACGAAATCCTAATTTTTGGTCTTATTATTTAAAAAAAATAGTATTTTGGTCCCGTGACACCTTTTCGTTAAATGTTTAAAGGAAAAGATCACGTGGCCGTCAAGTGCATGGGACTAAAAATGTTACTTTTTGAAAGTTATGGGATCAAAAGTGTAAAAGCTCTAACAGCCGCATGCCTCGCTCTGTTAAATATATAACGGAAATATGTCATGGGATCAAAAGTGCTATTTTTTAGAAGTTACTGGACCAGATTCGTAATCAATGGGACCAAAAGTGAAAAGACCCTAAATTATTGGATGAAAAATGATATTTCCCTTGTGAAATTAGACATAAAGCGGAAACTGGAAAATTGCTCAAAATCAAAATCTTTTTAACCATTTCCATTAATCATCCATCCCCATTCTGGTGACTAACAAACATTCTGAATTTGCAAGGGTATCTACGCACTCAACTCTCAACAACTGATCAGTTAATCCAGGAAGCACAAAAACATGTAAATTGAACCTTTTATAGGCAACATTTGTAAGACCTCCAGCATCATCAGACAATTTAATAACTGACGTCCGGAGATGGATGCCTGACAAAAAGAATGGATCGATACTGAAATAATAACATTAATAGCCCAAGTTTCTTCAATCCTTGACATGTCAAACCAGCACTGCGAGAGTCTCATACGTGCATGCTATTGCTAAGAAATTGACCAAAGTCAGAAAATGAGGAACAGGAAAGAGTTTAGTCTTGCGGTTGAAGTGTCGTTGTAACTCCCAGACGGCTACGGTAGCGAGCATAAATGGACAAAAAAAAGTATCTTTTGGGAGCTCGAGTACTGATTGACACATCTGATACGACACAATCTTTATGTCATGCACATTGAGAAGAATGTATTTGACAATATGTTCAATACCATGATGAATATAAAGGAAAAAACAAAGGACACTCATGGGACTAAATGTGGTGAGGGGTAAAACAATGGGACCAACAAATGGTGTAAGTTGTAGGACGAATATTATAAATTTTCCTATACCCTTGTTATGATAACCTTTTATCTTTAATAGTTAAAAAAATCAACAATCCAAATCTAAAATAACCTAAAAATATTCACATATTCACACAATTATATATATGATTATGTATGCAATTATATATATATATGATTATGTATACAATTATATATGTAATATATATATATATATATATATATATATACACGTGGTGGGTGGCGAGGGTGATGCAGTTTTTTAATTTTTTAAAAATAAGTAAAAATAGTATTTTTTTAAATTTAAAAAAAAATTTAAAAAATAATAAAAATTTATTAATATATGCATGGTAAAAAATAATTTATCTAAATATACTTAAACTAAATAATAATTTAATTTAGTTAATAATATATAATTATATAATTGATTGATATTTATATTTATAATATTAAATTTAAAATGTGAATTTTAGTATATTTATTTTTGGTAATTTTTCAATTTAAAATTTTAACCTTTAAAAATTCTATATACATTTTAGGTATTTTGATATTTAATTAACATATTTTATAAATAAATATAATAATTAAATAATATTTTTAAATTAATAATTGATATATTATTTATTAAATATATTAACATGTCAAAAATTAAAGGGGCCAAATGGACAATTTCACATATAAAATAACTCTAAAAAAGCAAAAACACAAAGCCCACTGTACAACAAGCGAGTGTCAAACACTCTTTATTAATTTTTAATGAAGAGAGATTTTTTTATTATATCTTAAATAATATAAAAAGTTTTTTATCTATAAAATTTATATAGGAGAATTTCACGCCATTTACCCTATATTTTATGTAAGCATTTCTCATATTACCTCCGTTCCCGAGGATGTATTCAAATATTTGTGCAGAGTATGTTTATTTTTCCTTTGCAAATTTCGTGCTTTTGTGTCCTGGTGAAGTAACTTTCAACACAACTTGTACTTCCGTTACTGATCATCATTGATATGTTTGTGGAGGAAATTTTGCAAAACTATCTGATGAGGTACATTACACTAACACTCGTTTGGAAGTGTAATAGTAACTTTACGAAGATAGAGGGTGCTTTTATGATTGGGAATGATTTTAAAGGGTGTGGATTTAATTTAGAAAAAAGTATTATTTTAGTCCGTTAAGTATGCCTAATTTTAATTTTAGTCCGATAATTATGTCTGTTTTTGTTTAGGTCCAGTAACTTACGAAATTGCTTACTTTTAGTCCTCTGGCAAATTTTCGAACAATTTTACCCCCATGAGTGCATATGAACTAAAACTGCCTTTCAAAAGTTGCATAGGGGTAAAATTGTCCGAAAATCTGTCAGAGGACTAAAGGTAAGCAATTTCGTAAGTTATTGGACCTAAACAAATATGGACGTAGTTATCGGACTAAAATTAAAATTAGGCATACTTAGCTGACTAAAATAATACTTTTCTCTTTAATTTATCCTAAAATAAGTTTTAGAATTTTTTAAATTGTTAAATTGTTTCCGACATTTTATTTCAACTTAAGATGCTAGTTTGATTTAATGTTTATTTGAGGTTCTAGACCAATTATTCTGATAATTTAATTATGATTTTATGAGGTTTAATAAGTATTTGGTAGCTACAATTTTATATTTATGTGGTTTATTTATAATTGAATTTTATTATAATATTATGAGTTTTGATTATGACATTTAATTTTTTATAACTGTCAAATCCTTACAACTATTCAAAGGGTCACTATCTTTCTTCATTTAACACATTGAGAAAATCACTTTCATTCGAGAAGTTTCAAATGGATTTTTTGTTTTAGCAACATGACTGTGGTCTAATTCTTAATATCCTCGTGGTTGTGCACATGGGATGGGATACTGCTGACAGCTAATGGGGTTTTATCCCGTAGTTATGGTCAACCACTAAACCTGCATGTAGACAAGTGTCGCGATTCTCCACCGGTGCTACTTTCTAATTTTTTGAATTTATATAGTTTATTTTGTTACTATATGCATTGTGAAAATTATTATATTGATATTATATATATGAGATCATTTAAAAAAAATATAATTATAAACACAAATCACACAATATGCACAACAATAAATACACGTGTAATGTAAGAAGAATAAAGATAATTATCAACAATATATAAAAGATCTACAAGAGTTACTTTTTATTTTGCTTCCATCTTCAATAAAAACTATATATATCGTATATTCTCTTTTATTAATTATCAAATTTTATCATAATACTTTGCAAAATAACATAAAATTAGTGCTTATTGAATATTTTATAACTTTAATAAGCTTAAGAAGAATCAAATCGGAGTCCTATCTCAAACTTTGAAATAAATTTTAGAAATTACTTTGTATGATTTCAAATCATTAAATCGCATACTCCCTCTAAAATGTAAAGGGTGGGGGTTTGTGTAGTTAGACCTTGCATTAGAAGGTGTCAATTAGAGATGGCAAAG
>NC_026151.1:6736729-6801437 GCF_000512975.1 Sesamum indicum
AAAAAATTTAATGTTTTTTTAAAAATAATACTAAATTAATTTTATATATATGATACTAAAAGATTTTTTAAATTTATATGTGCATATTTTAGATTCTAAAATATTAAAACTTCAAAAATATATGTTACTTATGTAAAATTAAAACTTACAACTATTTTAAATTGTTCTTTATATTTATAAAAGTATTATTTTTATGTATTATATGTATTAATAAATAAAATATACAGATTTATATATATATATATATAAATATACTTCATATATATAATATTTATCAATATTAATAGAACCAAGTCCAGATCCAATACAAAATACTGAATATGATGCGTACAAATCATGGAATGTACATGATGGGTACTATTTCATCTAAGTCTTTAGAAACCTTCTAGAGGTTATATTTATTAATGTGAGAATATCTTATATGAAGTTCTCCCATAGTTTACATCTCATCAAAGTCTCCAAGAGACCTTATTTGTAATACAATTCAAACTAAGATTGAAGGTCTGATACAGAACTGCATTTTTGGCAACCAAGACCTTCAAGGTCTCTAGAAACCCTGATATATAAACCTATTTTGATTTTTAAATTATTTTAATATTTACGACACACGTAAAAATAGTACAATGAGCTTATGCTCCCCATTCTTTCTTATTACATTCATTATCTTCTCCAACTAGGAACTAATTCAAATATCGGAGAGCCGTTATCGAGACTCCCCCAATGTGATTCTAACGATTATGTGCTTTGCAGTCTTATATTACAGGATTCAAAACATACCTATTTGCGTTGGAAATAGTAATAATTCAAAGATAAATTGTTATGTATTTTTTAGGAACAACATAATCCGTAAAATATTACTTTATGCACGTACTAGCTAGCTAGCAAGCTAGTGCAATGATGGTTCTCAGCTCTTACTATTACAATATATCACATGTATATTAAATAATTGCTACTGACTAATTTGAATTAATGGACCAGATTCTCTTTCTGTTAAACAAGTGCTCAACATAAGCTAATGAATAATCAGACAGACATATAGATATATATACACACACACATTTATCCACAAGGAATTTTATCGTGGAGTCATGGTCAACCGTTAAAGCCTGCATGTAGGGAGGCAATTATGACTTTAGGTCAGCGACAAGTATCGTGACTCTTCATCGATACAACTTTTTTAATTTCTAAGTTTATTTCATTCATTTTCGTACTATATATAATTGTGACAATTTATATAATAATATATATAAAGTTATTTTAAGATATAATTATAAATACAATTCACACAATTTTTACAACAACTAGTACATGAGCTCGTGATAAACATGTGGTGCCAATCGCGGCACTGCATGAGCAATCAATGGCTCGGCCTCAGCATAGTCGATATTGATTGATCCGGTGGGTGGTGTCGTCCAATTGAATCCCTGAATAAGCCTAGCCAAAAGGATTGTAGTCATGGTCGAACCAAGCACAATGCCTGGACATCCTCGCCTTCCTGTACTGAATGATATCATGCGCAACTCATGATCCACGAGCACGACTTCTGAGTCCTTATCGACGATATGACGTTCTGGCTTGTAGACTAGAGGGTCTTCCCAAACTCTAGGGTTTCGCCCTAGCCCGAGACGACTCAACAACACTTGGCTACCTTTAGGGATGAAATAACCACCCACGACTGTATCTTCAATGGATACATGTGGGACATTGAAAGGCACCATAGGATGCAACCTAAATGCCTCCTTCGCGCAAGCTTTCACATAGTTTAGCTTTGATAAATCGGACTCGTCTACCAGTCTGTCCCTGCCTACAACTTGGTCCAATTCTTCACAAGCTCGATTAAGAATATTCGGTTGATTGATCATCTCTGCAAGAGCCCATTCGACTGCATTTGATGGATTATCAACTGAGGCAAGCATTATTTCCTGCAGATATATATAAAATCAAAGATGAAAAATCCTAAAAAAGCTATATCATTTGCATGATGTATTCTCTCATAATCAAGATAAAACCATTTGCATAATTGTGTTGGCCTTTTGTTTTGTTAGAGGAAAGAATCAATCTTACCAATTTTTCAATCTAAAAGGAAAGGAAGAAATAAGTTTAATCAATTAACTTACAATAAGTTGTGCTTTTATCTCTTGAGTTGACAACAAAGGATTGTTGTTTGAGTCCTTGAGGTTAATTAAAACATCAAGGATATCCTCTTCTGTGTTCTTCATCCCTTGTCGCCACACCTCAACCCTCTTATTAATTTCTAGATCATGGTATTTGCTCATACTTTTCAAAGCAGTTTTGAGAATTCTTTTATGCCCATCCAGATCAAACACCTCCAACCATGGAAGATAATCAGAAACTCCGAACCCATAAACATGTTTCAAGATTGTGAAGAGTCCATGCAAATGCTCTTTCTCTTCTACTCCAGGGCCTCCATCCTCCATTCCTGTCCCAAAAAACCTCTTACTGAAAATCAAATTTCTAGTCAGGTTCCCACAATAATGCTGTGCCACAACTCTCACATTCACAAGCCCATTCCTGATTGGACTTTGGCATTGCTTGTATACATATCTCACCACATGATCAGCTTCTTCACATCTTTTTCTGTGGAGCCATCGGTGCATTGCCGGTGAAAGCACTTCTGAGGCAATAACTCTTCTCATTTTCTTCCATTGATCACCATTAGGACAAAAGGCTGCTGTCAGGTACCCGTTGCTTGTCAGCTTGGCTGACAAGGCCTCGGGCCTGGAGGCGAAATTTACGTCTTCTTTCTTCAAGAACTCCCGAGCGAGTTCAGGAGAAGTGACAGGGATAACATAGGCGTTACCAAGGCGGATACATGCTATTTCTGTGTTGATTTCTTGCATGAGTTGGTGTATCCATTGAAATGCTGGCTTGTTCATGATCAATTTAGGTAGGCAGCCGACGATAGGGTAGCCCATCGGGCCAGGTGGAAGGGAAGGTGGTGTTCTTTTCTTGAAACGTAGACGACGCTTCTTAAGGATTGTGGTGGCAAAACTCAATACTAGCAATGCCAAAAGATTAATATAGAGGATTGGTTTGTTGATCTCCATACCCTTATGCTACTCTTAATGCTTGAGCTTGAATTTGGCGGGCAAAGAAACTTGGATTGGAATAGGAGTTTCTATGTTTACATGCATGCAGTATATCTAACATTCAACCCCTTTTTATAGCCCAACTCTATATTGCTTCTCAGACAATATACATAAAAAATTAATCAATATTGGTGTAATAAAAATTACTATTAATCCATCCAACCGACAAAATTAATATTGTCACCCTTTCCTAATTTTTATAGAGTACCAAATGTGATAAATTTGTTTTATTGTTGCTTGTTCCTTCAAGTTTGATTAGCATTTCTCCCTCATGTAAAAGGCTTTCTAAGTTTTTTCATCCACAATCGAAAATGCCAATTTTTAGTCATGTCAACCGCACGTGATTATGTTCCCACCAAATTGAGAATCTCTGGTGAGCAATGAACTGAATTCCACACAACTAAAATATGATAGTTGAATCTGCTATCTCGATATTTAGATGTACTTAAAATTGTAGCCATTTAGGTTATAAGACCAAAAAACATAGTATAAAACTATATTTTTAATCCTTTTAACTTTGCCCTTTAATTTTACATCATATATATATATGTATAACTAAAAAAATTAAGGATTTTATATTGTTAGAAACAAAATGGTTTCAAATATTTATTCCTTTGCAAAGCACTAATGGCTTTTTTTTTAAATGACTAGCCATTGTGGCATGTCGTTTCTGTTTGCAGATAATAAATTTTACCCTAAATCTACGCGCATATAATAAATTTGATATAATCTTAGGGGGTTTCAATGTATAATTTACCCTAAATTTTACCCAACCGACAAGTTTAAGGACAAGTCTCTATCTTTTTTCTTTCTTTGATTTTTTAATGCGGACGAATCCCTTTCAATCAGCCGTGCATTACAAAAAAATATAATATTTAATCATAGTTAATTGCTTTGTTTAAAAGCAAAATAGCCATAACAAATAGTTATTTACTACGGTCATGTAACAATTGTTGGCGGTGATATCTGCGAGGGTGGCTAAAACATTTATCATAGATTTTTTACCATGGCAAATAATTTATTCTTGGTGTGATGCGTGCGATTTTAGCACTCGATGCTTAAGTTAGTCCGGAATTTAAGAATAGATAAAAGTAAAGAAAAATTATGACGAGAAATTATGATAAAAGTGAGAATTTTATATGCAAGAGCACAAAATAAGAATAGATAAAAGTAAAAAAAAATTATGACGAGAAATTATGATAAAAGTGAGAATTTTATATGCAAGAGCACAAAATTAGAGCAATAGAAGAGCAACAAGAATAGTTCTAGAGTCTCTAAGGGGGGATCCATTGGGGGTACTCCCTGTATTTATAGAAGAAGAGTCCTTCTATGGCAAGAAGCCAAGGAGGCGTATCTGGTGAGGGGGATCCGAACATCCGGCGAAAAAGGTGGGATTTGGGGATAAAGTTCCTCCTTATCTGTTCCTTTAGCAACAAGTCTGCGGACAAAAGAGGACTCCTTCCTCGTGTAAACTTCTATCTAATGAGAATTCTCTTCAAGCTGTAGAGTCCAACTTCTTAGGGGCACTTTTCTCCCTCTAATTTAGCTTGAAAAGCCTCCTGATTGCGCTTCCTCCTTAGGCCATTTTCGACGAAGGGGGCTCCCCTCCTTGGCTGGACTTTGGTATAGAGGGGGCGCCCTTTTGGGCTAAGCTAAGTGGGCCTCTCCTTTGGGACCGAACCGAATTGTAGGTGGTCTCATTCTTGGCCCAAGCATGGTGACTATGGTGGGCTGCCTCTCTCTTGGACTAGTGGGCCTATATTCAGGCTTAGCATTTCTTCTTGGGTCAATTTCTTTTGGGTCATACCCATCATGGTGGAAATCTATAATTTTATAACAATTTTATTTGAACGTGGTCTATGAAAATTATTTACCACGATTTTTAATTAGTTCATAACTATTAAAATTGTAGCCAAAAGTTATTTTCTTTCCAGTGGTGTGTTATTTCTACCGGTCGATCTGATGATTGTGCTGATGAGTAATTATATAATTAATTGTGTATTTGATTTTTTTTTATAACTGTACTAGTAAGTAATGTGTAAATATTTCTACAAGAAAACTATAATTCTGGGGGCATGTTCTAAATTTTAGAGACAATAATTAGAGTCAAAATCATTTAAATTTTCGTAACAGACACCCAAAAAAACAAGTGTAAAAACATTTCCGAAAATCTGAAAGCTGGCTAACTGTTGAATCATATCCATGAGTTTGAAGATTGACTATACACCACTTACTTGGAGATGGGACCACCTTTGTGTGAGGTTTCAATTATTGAATTTTTGTCTGAATGATCCAACACATGTGGCCACTGATTAGCATTACACTGGGAGACAGCAGCCCTGGTGAGAAAGGCAATGTGCTTTTGTAGTGATTCATCTATTTTTCATATTCTACACATGGGATTCTAAATTTATCATCATCGTAAATTCACACAGGGAGACAACAGCCCTGGTGAGCAATGAATTGAATTCCACACAACTAAAATGTGATAGAGTGAATCTGCTATCTCGATGATTAGATATTCTTAAAATTCTAGCCATTTAAGTTATATCACCAAAAAAGATAGGATAAAACTATATTTTTAATCCTTTTAACTTTGTCCTTTAAATTTACAATTAGGGACAAAGATTATCTTGGTCCATTAAGTTTTCCATGTTCAATTATAGTCCATTCTGTTTACGCATTTTAAATATAGTCCAGTAACTTGTAAAATCGCTTAAATTAGGACCACAAACGGATTTTTGGACAATTTTACCTTTGTTCATATTTAAAAGAGCTATTTTAGTCCATTTGAACTAAAATTTTAATTTTTCATCCATGCTCTCTACAGAATGGTATAAGAGCCTTAGGTTTATTGAAAAAATATATATTTATATTACATTTTAGATATTATTTATCCACTAATGGAGAAGACTCTTTGAGAGAAAATGAAATCGAACGAAAATTCGAGTTACAATGAAAACAGGGAATATTTCCAGATTTTAGAAATACAAAAAAGGGAATGTTTCATGGAAATTCTTGACAAATGTTACAAGGGTCCCAAGATAATTGACCTAAAACTTCTCACGCCAGAAGAAGAATAAGAATGGCTGAGAAATTTTGAAGTTCGACAGATACTATTAAGAAATGCGGTAAGGCGACTCCATTGAAGTCCATGGTAGAATCTCAACCAAGAGAAGCGGAACATGTAAATTCCTGTATAATTACGGTTCTAAAAATCATGGTTAAAGGAACTGACTGGAAAGAACTTGAGCCGGATACATCGAAGATCTCCCATGATTTGATGGAGATACAAAACATAGTTGAAGACTATGGACATAGGCTAATTCAGATACCTATGAAAATAGAAACATTGAGTCAGAAGGTGGACGAGATCCTTAAAATCTTTCCCAATCTACACAAGGACCTTATAGATCTGAAGGCAGAAATTGTAGATATAAAGAGAAACTAAAAGGAGAACCCTGATACATCTAAATCTAGACAAGATAGAATCAGGAACACCCTTGGAATAATACCTCTTCTACACCAGAAAGGGAAGGCCACGGAGATTCCAAAGCCGAAGTCTAGAGAAGATCTCATCATCACATCTATCAAATGTATAAAATAATGAAGGTGACGAGAGCAGATCTATCAGATCTACAAGAATTGACAAAGTCCTTTCCCCAACTCGGGATTGTGGACGTAGTCATATTCAAACCAATGAAATCAATCCAGCACTACCCCGCCGGAGGAAAGTACATTAACTAGTACATGACCATTGCTAGATGGCAACCCATGATAACAGGTACTCTTGAATTGATGAGTTAATCAAAGAGTGACTAATTAAATATGATTTAATTAATTTAGAATAAGTTAGTGGTCGAATTAAATTATATAAGAAATACAAGACTCAGTCTAATTGAGGATCGATCTATAAGAATCACACACAAAATACTAGATAGAAAAAATTAAAACAGGAGAATGTTCAGAAATATGCTCAAGAACGTGGAACTTGGATGCTAGCTGCTATTCCTTTTGGATTATGTGGTGGATTACTAAATAAGTAGAGAATTATTTATGTGATTATTGAAATATTTCTTCAACACATGTGGTTTTAATTCTTCACATGGTTATCTTAATTATACTAGCTCGCATACGCCCACATAAGAGTTTTTTTTAATCGAACTACATATTTATAGTTCTACGAAATGATTTTTGGCTATACTATAAACAATGACAACCTAGAATTGAGTATCCCCATGATGGTCTATTAATGAACTTATCAAGACTCCTTTTCTACTCAGTGCAATCTATCTGCAGGAAATTGTCACAATGTTATTACGCCTCTTTCAATTATGTGGAAAACCGTATTCAATTAACTAATCTACCTATTTTCATGGAGATTGAGTTAAATTGAATCCATTAAGAGTATGACAATTTATGCCGTCCTCATAGAAATTAAGTCTATTTTCGTGGTTAATCTCTATGTCTAAGTCCTAACTTTCTAACATGGAGCTTCACCTCTCAGTATTTTGCCGATGTCTAAAACATGCAAATATGCGACCAATGTATTGATAAGACAGATAAATGCTTAAGAAATAAATCGGATTGATTCAGACAACATAGAAAAAAAAAAGAAAAAAAGACTAGAATAGTTTCATTAATCTACCAAATGGTTCACCATGATTTGGGAATAAAAACTCTACTCAGAGTTAAAAACAAGAGGAATATATATTCTAAGGAACACATCAAGAAAAGTGTTAAAAAGAGAAAATGATTAGAAAGAACTATAACCCGAGCTTCTTGGTCGGGTTGATGCTTCCACCACTTCTTCAAATCCTCTCAAGGCCTGTCTCTACGTCCGGCTCTCTCTGATCAACGTGTGTCGTTTCTCCTTTTACAGTCGTGGTGGATTTAAGAGAAGAAATTTCGCCGGATTCAGTTTTTAAATGGAGAACACGCCCGTGTATAGGGAACACGTCAGGCCATGTTGGTCATTTGATTTGTAGGACTCCAACACGGCCATGCAACGGAACACAATGTAGCCATGTTCTCCTTGGTAGTTGAGCCAGGCATTGCATCTAGGACACGATCGTTTCTCAACTGAATTAGTGAACTTTAACACTGTTGGTCCAATTTGTTCTCAAATCAAGCCTGTAAAAGAAAAAATATCAAAAACAGTATCCCATATAAAAATTAAAAATCTAAAAAATATATAAATCACAAGCGATTATGCTCAAAACGACACAAAAGAGAACATATTCCCTTGTACAAGCACATAAAATCTAAACTTATCAAAAATATTTTGTTGAATACAATTCCAGGCAGGCCCAAACGCACAACTTCAAAGCCCATCAAGTTTAGGAATTATTATTACTAAAACTAGTATGTTATTAAGCTCAGAAGTATTAGAACCAATCGTGGCAGATAGATCACATGATGCAGACAATGTATTAACGTTGTTGGAAAAGGCAATCAGATTTGGATTCAGTAGAATATTCCCTTCTTCCTCACTCCTCAAAATCGGGAAAGTAATAGGTTTTGTCTCCATCATTTTACCAGCATTAATTAATTGTTGCTATGATTTTTAGTTAGGATCAAAATATGATGTTCCACGATTTTAGCTATAATTAGATTTTAGTTTTACTTGTAAAAACAATAATTAATGACCAATGCATAACCGTCATTAATTTTTATTCATTATAATTTTTTCGTTTATCATCATAATAATTAACTAGTAAAAAATAGTATCTTTTTTTCAGTAGTTATAGCTATGGGAAAGGTTCGAATGGTGGGATCAAATATTAATCTCAGAATTGAATTTGTCAACAAATAATACCGCTAGCTTTTTTTTTTTTTTTACTAGTTGTTGTTACACGTGATTCTCACGAACATATAAAAAAATATTATGATGTGAGTGGAGAGTTTATTAAAAATATAAAAATTCATAAGAAAAATAAATATGGAGAAGGTTGTAGAGAGAGAAACATAGAGTAGTGGTGTAAGAAAAAAATTTATAAAATTTGTAAGACTGTTAAAATTTTTTAATATTACTGTTTTCATCAAATTTGTGAGACTATTAAACTTTTTTAATATTACTATTTTGATCAAACTTGTGTTAAAGAAAAGAAGTTAATTTAAGAGTAAATTTAAGTATTCAAATATTAATACAATAAGTTTTTTTTTTTTATAATATTATAGATATAAGATCAATGAGTTGATCAAATACATTCTAAAAAGACAAATAAGGCCCACTTAATAAGGATTAAATGCAATTTTGATCCTCTAACTATAGTTAAATTCCGTTTTAGTCCTTTAACTTGTTAGAGTTTGGATTTGGTCTTCTATGTATTTTAATTGCTCAATTTTAAGACTTTTTTTGCCGGAAGAATATTCAATCTGTCGGACGGTGGCCGTTCAAATTTTTGGATCTCCGCACCACGTTGATGAAAATGACTGGGACTTGTCTCGTTAGAGTTACACGGAAGAGGCGAGTCGAACTGTGGTGGTCCGCGACCGCTGTTCGTACGGATCGAAGGGAATCGACGAGAAGAGGCTGCGGTGGTGAAGGTGAAAGCCCAGTCTTTGTGGTGATCGAAACCTAAAATTGATTGAGGGGTTTTGTTCGTCTTGAGCTACGGAGTCGAACGGTATATGTGGCTTTCGGCAATTTTGAGTGACTGTGGCAGATTTTTAGAAAGAAGGTGGCAGAAAAAGAGGGGTGCGATCAAGAATCATTCGGACGGTGGCCTTGAACTTCAAATCCTTGGATCTCCGCACCACGTTGATGAAAATGACTGGGACTTATCTCGTTAGACTCGTAAGGAAGAGGCGAGTTGAACTGTGGTGGTCCGCGACAACCGTTCGTATGGACCGCGGCGAATTGACGCAAAAAGGCTGCGGCGGTAAAGGTGAAAGTCCAGTCTTTGTGGTGATCGAAACCTGATATTGATTGAGTGGTTTTGTTCGTCTTGAGCTGGGGAGTCGAACGGTATGTGGCTCTCGGCAATCTTGAGTGATGGCGGCAAATTTTTAGAAAGAAGGTGTCGGTAAAATTAGAGCAAAAATTGATATTTTTTCAGCGAAAAAAGTACTAAAATTGAGCAATTAAAATACATAGAGGATCAAATCCAAACCCTAATAAGTTAAAGGATTAAAACGGAATTTGGCTATAGTTAGAGGATCAAAATTGCATTTAATCCCACTTAATAATGTATGCCTATTAGTTGTGGGTACATACTATTTGGGGGAAATAATATCTTTTTGTTTCGTATCTTGGGCCTTTTTTTTCATTTTTTTGTTTTGATTTTGATTGATTATGAGACTCTCACTTTTAATTTCGTAAATTTTAAAAGGTAGTATTTTGGTGCAATAATATCTTTCTGTTAGATACTTTAAAGAAAATATCACGTGCTCCACATATTTTTGATAGGGTATTTATATATTTGGTGGCACGAGTTACAAAATTATCACTTTTGATTTATAATTTTCAAAAAGTAATACTTCTAGTCTCATATATTTAATGATTATGTGATTTTTTTTATTAAATATTTAAGATAAGGTGTTAGCGGATCGATACTACTAATTTTTAAAAATTTTAATAATAAAAATAAAAATCACATAATCGATAGAATTAAAAATAAAATGACGGAACAAAAAATTTTATTTTCCAGCTCCTGATCATTGGAGGGAGATGCATCGGGATACTGGTTTCCAGGAAACGTTTTCCATCTACAGCCAATCATGATGACAAATTACAAAATGTTAGTCCTTTTCATCTTTATTCATATTCATTTTTTTTTTCTGAGCACTTTTATTCATATTTAGTATTAAGATGAGAATAATTCGCAGGAAAATTGTATGTTTGGTCCCATATAATAATTTTATTTTCAATTTAATCTCATATGTTCTCAAATTGCATTCTGTATAGTAAAAAAAATTCTCAATGTTAGTCCCATGTGATTTTTTCGTTAAAAATTGAATAAAAAAGTCATATGACCATTTGTAAATGCATTGAAGCTGGGTTTTGGTTGGGAGAAAATGGCTTTATTAGAAATGAAATTTGATGCTCAAACTAATATTTTTGCACCCAGAATATTAATTTTAAAAGCTGCAAAGGAGCCCTTAACAATTAAGAGCAGAAGAAGTCGGGTGAATGAAGAACCCACATGTTATTATTGGTGAAGGACGTATTTGAGGACTTCATGAACAAACAATAATCTAGGTAGAAGATTTTACAATTGTGGGGAATTGTAGGTGGGTGTGATTTTTTTATTTGGCAAGATCCACCAATGTGTAGAAGATCTAGTGTTGCTATACTAGAGTACAATACACTGAGAATATCTCTTCCAATTTCTTTAATTTCAGGTTCACTTTTGTGTGGGAAATTCCTGAAAGATTCTTTCCGATGAGTTTGTAGTGCTAATATTGGACAATACTGACTCTTGTCCCACGTTGGTAGCAAACGAGGAACTTGTATGGTTTTTAAGTTCAAGAACTTCTCTCCCATGTGAGGTGCCTTTAAAAAAAACAAACGTATGGTTTTTATCCTAACAGACAATATATCAAATAGCATCTCGATCACGATATATAAGCACACATCAAATTATTTGATACCGTTTGTAAAAACGAGATCACGTATTTTTTTCAAATTTTTTGTTTAGGGGACTAATATATATATATATATATTTTTGGAATAAATGTAAGTTTCATAAATATAAATGCAACAATGAGACCAAGCAATAGAATAGGACAACCCTTTATCTCTGCCTACATGCCAAATCAAATAGACAGACCAGACCATTAATTGATCACATATTTTGCTTTTTGTTCTGTGATTTTTGACCTGACAAAATGCAGTTACGCTTTCTGTCTTTATAATTGCGCTTTTCTTTTCCTTTTTGATCGGAAATCGCAACTTAAGTGGTCGAAACTTAAAGGGTTTTAGTTTGGTTGAAATGTTGTACTTGTCTTAGGTATATCATATAAGATCCATTTTTCCATTGAAGATGACTGAAAGGATCAGTAATTCACATGAAGCCAAAAAGAAAAATAGACTCTTCATATTGACATAAAATCTAAGAATAATGTATATACATTGAGGTTAAGTTTTAGTTCTGCAATTTAAGCGGTGACATTTTCAGTAACGTTTATATATAGGGTGGTGATATCACTAAAAAAAAAAGTGAGTTTTCTGTTAATTTTTTTCACAAAAAAAATATTTACTCATTTCACATATCATAGGGAATAAATTACATTTAACCCAAATTTATAAACTTTCGTTCATTGCATAAGTTTCATGCTCGTTTCTTTCATACTCTAGAATCACTATTTTCCGCAATACTTTTTGAAGTACCACTATGATGAAGTGGGAGTAATAAAAACTTAGAGAATAATTGAAGAATTCATCTCCAATTGTAAAAACTCGAAATCGAAAGAAAGAGAGTTCACTTTTGAACGAATTCCAAAATAGAATTTGTAAATACTTAAAAAAAGAAAAAGAAAGAATAATTACGCTCCTCTTTCCTACGACTTAGTATAACATACACTAAATAGGACTCAAACGGATCAAATTTTGAACTATTTCAAAAAATTAAGAGATCCTACCCGAAAATACCTTAACATCCAGCAATAGTCTATTAAAAATGAGGCAAACAAACGATTACTACAAAAAGATATTAAAATTAACTGAAAAATAGAAAATTTTGTAGATAGACGGGTAGATAGTCCTCCCGAAGCAAAAGTTATGCCGTTTGCAATTTCACCGGCAAACCACGCACTTAAAGCACTGTAATTTTAACTTTGATAGATATAAATGTTCCCAATATGCTTCCTTCTCTTATTTTACATCACAAAATTACTTGGAAAGTGACCATTTGTTGATAGGAAGGCAACTTGCATTCATATCCCCGAACTCAAAGTTCTTGCATGCAAATTAAGTGGTTGTAACAGTTTGGATAGGAGTATCAATGTTGAAGCATTACCAATCAAGGAGATGAATACAAAACAGCTTAAGTATGGCCAACTACACTCAAATAATGAAACAAGATAGGTTGGGATCTCATCAGTGGGCTTTTTGTCTTCACTCAATTGGCCAAGAACCTTGGAGAGGGGGGTGGGGGGTGGGGGGGGGGATGCTTGAAATAAAGTCACGTTAAAGACTCGTCTTTACGTGGAAGTGGGGAAGGGGATGAGATCAACTTCTCTATCTAAACATAAGCTGGAAGATGGGATTTCAACGAACCATCAATTCAAACAATCTTGCACTTTTTATTAGGCGGATTTGTTACATTTATTCATCATATTCATTCATTGTAATATTGTATAAATATAAGGGCTCAATAGCAATTTATCCCCATGTGATATTGAAAAAGAACATATTATCCCATTATGAAAAAACTATAGTAATTTACCCTCCTATACTTTTTAAAATTAAGCAATTTACCTCCTTATATAGGGTGGTAAATTGCTTCATTTTGAAAAACATAGAGAGGTAAATTGTTGTATTTTAAAAATTACAGGGTCGCTATTTATTTTTCCATAAGGGGATAATTTGCTTATTGTGATATCACAAGAGGTTGCTTGCATTTTTCTTAAATATAAGTAAGTAACTAATACTGATTAACCATTTTGAAGAAAGTATGTTGTGTTTAATACTCATTTAATTTTGTTTTCTAGATTTGATATTCGTACTAGGATATTAAAAGCAATATTGTGTTTAACAAAAACTTTAACTTTTAGTCACTAATTTGAAGAATAATTATGTAAAATATATCACATTTCATATTTTAACTGTGTCTTAATTTATAGTTCAATCAAATAGAAATGTTTACATTTGAAAGAGTTGGAAATGTGTAATGGAGATGGCGATGGGTGTCTCATACTGTTTTTTAGTAGTTATGGACTAAAAATTTTGATAAATAATTTTTATTAACCACGGTTAAATAAAACAAATGCAAAAATATAAATTTTCCACCAAGATAACATTATTTGCCATGGTTAAAAGCCACCCTCTTGTTGATACTACGGCCAACAACCGTTGCATGTCCATAGTTAATAACTATTTGCTACGACTATTTATTTTTAACCATGACAATTAACCAAATTAAATATTGTATTTTTTGTAGCGTAAGTCAAACACTTTAATGTCTATTTTTAGATTTCTACCGTTGATTCAAGTTTTATGCAATTTTAACAAAAAAACTATTGGAAAGCTGCAGGTCAACATCATCATCATGATCATCATGCATGGTAACACACACTCATTCTTAGTCCCAATCCTCCTTACTATAAATACCTCCACTTCTGAACACTTTTTCAACATTCATTTCTTCTTTCTCATTAGGAAAAAGAGACATTCTTTCTTTCTGCATTTCCTTGGCCTAATCACGTTCTTGTTTACAGAGTATGCTTCGTTCTCAGTATTTCTTGATAAAGTTTCAATCTTTCTTGTTTATTGATTTCTACTGACATAATTTGCTTGTTTTGTGATCGGATTAGAAGATTCCATGTGGAATTTTCTGGTTTCAAAATTTTGTAAATTTTCGGATTTCGGTTTTTTTTTGGTAGTTTGTTTTTTAATGTGTTTTTGCTGATATTCATTGCAGAGTAGTAGGGTAGGCAATAAAGAACGTAATCCAGTACAAGAATTAGCTAAGATTTAGCCATGACAATCAAGCCAGTCGTTCGGATTGTAGAAAGGAAGCTGGTGGTGAAGGAGCGGACTATCCTTACTAACGTGTCGGAGAATGTGGTGGCCACCTCCAATGCAGCGGCAGGGCAAGTGGAAGGGGTGTTTTTGGGAGCAGTGTTCGACCAAGACAGCAACCGTCACGTGGTGTCACTTGGCACTCTGCGTGATGTGCGTTTCTTGGCTTGTTTTAGGTTTAAGCTGTGGTGGATGGCTCAAAAAATGGGGGATAAGGGTCGTGATATTCCACTAGAAACTCAGTTCTTATTGGTGGAAACAAAAGACATATCCCATTTGGGATCGGATATTGATGGGCAGGAGGAGGATAACATTGTTTACACAGTGTTTTTGCCTTTAGTTGAAGGGCCCTTTAAAGCATGTCTTCAGGGGAATGATGGAGATGAGCTAGAACTTTGTTTAGAAAGTGGGGATAGTGATACTCTTGGATCGACTTTCACCCATTCGGTGTATATTAGCTCGGGGACTGATCCGTTTGGTACGATATATGATGCGATGAAGGCAGTTAAACTGCAGCTTGGGAGCTTCAGGATGAGGAATGAGAAGAAGTTGCCTGGGATCGTGGATTACTTTGGCTGGTGCACATGGGATGCTTTTTATCAGGAGGTGACTCAAGAAGGGGTAGAAGCTGGCCTGGAGAGCCTTAAGGCCGGAGGCACACCTCCAAAATTCGTCATTATTGACGATGGTTGGCAGTCAGTCGCATCTGATGAACACCACCACAAACAACAAGAGCAACCAGAACAACAACTTGGGCAACCACGACTGTTAAGGCTGATAGGGATTAAAGAAAACGAAAAATTTCAAAAGGGAGACCCATCGGAGGGGATCAAGAATATAGTCAACATAGCTAAAGAAAAACACGGATTGAAATATGTGTACGTGTGGCACGCCATCACAGGGTATTGGGGTGGTGTAAAGCCTGGGGTTAAGGAGATGGAGGAGTACGAATCAGCTATGCAGTATCCAAAGTTGTGCAAAGGGGTGATGCACAATGAGCCAGGGTGGAAAACTGATGCAATTGCATTGCAGGGGTTGGGTTTGGTGAATCCCAAGAATGTGTACAAGTTTTACAATGAGTTGCATAGCTATTTGACTTCTGCTGGTGTAGATGGAGTGAAAGTAGATGCTCAATGCATACTGGAGACACTTGGGGCAGGTCATGGTGGCAGAGTGGAGCTGACCAAACAGTATCATCAGGCTCTTGATGCATCTATTGCAAGGAATTTTCCTGATAATGGGTGCATTGCTTGCATGAGCCACAACCTTGAGTCGCTTTACTGGTATTATATGTTTCAATTCTTCTTTTCCAAAAATTCTATTTCAAGAAACTTTGCGATACTTTTATTAAAATAGAAACTTTGTGATTATATCTAGTGAAAACTTTTTGTCAATTTTGTAGAAAATTGTGTGACGTTGCGATAAACTTGTGATTAATTTAGAGATGATTAGGATGATAAGATCCTTTTTTTTTCTTAATTACATGAGAAATTTCTATTTTTAGGTTAGGATTTCTCTCATGTGTTGTAGCTATTATGATGATTTGAAACAGCTCAAAACAAACTGCTATTGTGAGAGCATCTGATGATTTCTTCCCACGAGATCCGGTATCACACACAATCCACATTGCTGCTGTGGCGTATAATAGTGTGTTTCTAGGAGAAATCATGCTACCTGATTGGGACATGTTCCATTCTGTCCATTCAGCGGCTGAATACCATGGATCAGCCCGGGCCATAAGTGGTGGAGCTGTCTACGTTAGGTAACGAATCTCACCTAGTCAACTTTTCAAGGGGACATTGGCCTTATGATTGATGTATATGTGCAGTAATATACTAAAAGTTGAGTCCATGTGTAACAGTGATGAACCAGGAAAGCACAATTTTGATATCTTAAAGAAGCTTGTTCTCCCAGATGGTTCCATTCTACGAGCTCGGTTACCTGGTCGGCCTACTAAGGATTGTCTGTTTTCTGATCCTGCTCGTGATGGTGTTAGGCAAGCCTTCTCTTATTCAATCTCGTATTAGTCCATGTACTTTGTATTTGTGCAATTTGGAACTAAGAAGCCGAGTGATTTTTCAAAACTTATATTTTTCCAAAGGTGCATGATCTCCCATGTTTGTTCACCGTATGCTAAATTGATACAGTAATTCTCTGTCAATCTTCAGTCTTTAAAAACATAGTATGCAATTAGAATTATAAGTAGATTGTGTATTTTTTTTAGTATTATTTGTTCTACTCAGCCTGTTGAAGATATGGAACATGAACAAGCATACTGGAGTACTTGGAGTATACAACTGCCAGGGTGCAGCATGGAACAGTGTTGAGAGGAAGAACACATTCCACCAAACTGATTCTGAAGCAATAACCGGCTATATCAGGGGTCGTGATGTTCATCTCATTGCAGACGTTTCCTTCGACTCCAATTGGGATGGGAAAGTGGCTCTCTACTCCTACAGGACTGGTGAGCTTAACACTCCAACCTATAATGTTGCCTTGCCGGTGTCCCTCAAGGTCCTAGAGCATGACATTTTCACAGTAACACCCATTAAGACATTGGTACCGGGGTTTAGCTTTGCCCCATTAGGCCTCATTGACATGTTTAATGCTGGTGGAGCAATAGAAGGGCTCAAATATGACGTAACAGGCTTAAAGGCTCTCGTTTCCATGGAGGTAAAGGGGTGTGGACGTTTTGGTGCTTATTCATCGACTAAGCCTAGAAAGTGCACAGTCGGATCATCTGCAGTCGAGTTTGAGTACAATCCGACCTCTGGCTTGGTGACATTGTACTTGCATGAAATGCCTCCTGAGGATCAAAAAATTCACATTGTCGAGATTGAACTATGAATTTATCATGTTAATCCTAGACTATGAGCATGAACAAGAATTATGAGCTATTAAGATTCTTACAACGGTGACCTTCCCTTTGCTCTCTGTGGGTTCATAATCAACAATTATATGTTTAAATAACTTTTCTTTCCATGTCTGCCGAGAACTCTTCCAACTTGCTTGTATTGTCTATTCATATTCTTACAAGAAAGTTTATACAGATGAATTATGTTGATCCCATGTGGAATGTATGATACTTCTCTTTTTTAAGTTCATATCAAGTTGAGCCCATAATATGCACGTACTAAATTTGGACTTTAATTTTTTTTAAATGGATTGGTTAAAACTAAAATACAAAATAATATCTTTTTTTTTAGTGGACTAATTGGGCTAAGATATGTTTGTGTATGGCCCATTAAGAAACTAATCCACAGCATCTGCGAGGACTAAAAGTGAGCTCCAAACCATCTAAGTCAAGTGAAAACCTAACAAGTCCAATTAACATATACACAATAAATCAAATTCAAAGCTCTCATGTCTAAAGCTCGCGACTACGCGAAGCACAAGAACCGCAAAAGTTCTACATTTTCCTTAGCATCAGTACTCAAGGCATTAATACCAAATTCTAAGTGCTAATTTTTTTCCATAATTCTAAAATAGATTATTCGTGCATTATTAAGAACCCAACCATTGAATCACAGTTTGAATGGAAGAGTCGAGGGTAGTTTTATCATCCATTTTCTTTTGCAGAGATTTTAACCCTTCTCCTTTAAATTCATAAATTAACGTACATATTTTCTAGTCGTCAAAAATTTTTAGGGATAATTACACTCCCCTATTATGAGGTTTGGTGTAATTACACGTAAACCCCCTATAGTTTGAGAAACTACATCTAGCACCCCTGAGGTTTGCTTCCATCTAACAAATAAGTCCCTCCGTTAGACAAAATTACCGAATTTGCTGATGTTAACAAAAAAAATCTATATATACCCCGATTGACTTATTGCTGACTTATTACAAGTTCAATAAATTTTTTTATGATCAAATTACCTTCATACGTTTTTACGCGTTAATGCATGTGAGGAGGTATATTTCACCGTTATAAGGGTAGTATAGTCCGAAAAAAATTATTTGACTTACAATAAATCAATAATAAGTCAATTAAGAATAAATATCAATTTTCATTCAATTTTTCTGTTAATTTCCACAAATTTAATGAATTTTGACTAATAGAGGAACTTATTTGTTAGACGAAGCCAAACCTAAAGGGTGCTAAATATAATTTTTCAAATTACAGAAAGTTTACGTGTAATTATACCAAACCTCGTAGGAGGGGCATGCAATTATCCCTAGTTTTTAACACACTTAAACAATTTTGAACAAATTTCTAACATGCTTAATGAGACAATATTTGCCCTCATTTCTTTCTCCTACCTCAATCACTTCCAATCATCCCATTAAATCTAAGAATTCATTGAACAAACATTGACACATGATTAGTGAAAGACAACAAGCCCATCATCATTTCTTACGAACTTCTTAAAATACCATTGTGATTTAGTGGAAGCAATAAAAAAATTAAATTAATATTTGATGAATTCGTCTTCAATATTCTAAGAACTCAAAATCACAAAAATAATATAATTTATTTTTTTTAATAAATTTTGAATTTACATATATTTAAACAAAAAATATGTTCTAGGTGGCTCAAACACGCCGAATTTTGAACTATTTTAAAAAACTAAAAAAACTCAACTCAAAAGTACCCTATCTTCCTTTAAATACTCTAATAAAATATGAAGTCCAAAAGAAAATTACAAAAAATTAACTATATTCAACTGAAAAATAAGTATGCTTTGGAAGTCATCTTAAAAACAATTATTATGTTTGTTTTTGTTTTTGGCCCATCTCAAAGATGGGTCAAAACATTTGTATGTTTGGGTCAGTTTATTTTGTAATTTTCAAACTTGTTTTTAAGTGTTTTAGTTGATTTTGTGTATCTATAGTGCAACTGTATAATAGCTGTTATAGTCTTTTTCATTTCGATATTTTTCTGTGCAAAAGAACGACATTTCTCAACCTCTATTTCGCCGCCACCGTCGCTGTTTCGATGACCCACCGGCCGAGATATACACCCATCAACTCCCCTCATCAAGGCGAATATTCGACACTTTTGGATTCAATTTTCATCCACCTTTTCAATATGCCGTATGTTGCACCACCTTGTAGATGATTTGACAATGAACAGTACTTTTTGTTTCTCACTAACCAATATCAAACATATCATACTTATTTTATATTATGTCCAAAAACACATCCAAACATATACATGTAACTTATACTTATTTATTTTTATTTTTCTCTCTCTATCTCCGTAAACCCCAAAAACAAGTTAAAAACAAAATCATACATAATGAATAAATTTTTATGACCAATAATGTCCCATGCGTGAAATGCTTCCGCCTCATAATGACTATCTGTTGATGCGACGGAAACTTGTATTCTTTTTTTTTTTAATTTTTTTTTCTTTTTGAAACAAACGAAATTAGATTATATTAATAGAATGATCAGAGAAAGAAGGGAGCAAGCAAGAAGGAGGGTCACACCCTTGATGTACATGAGAATCAGACATAGTAGCAAACAGGCGTGCAGCCGAGTTCCCGCTCTTGGAATGTGAAGAAGATCATCCAGAATAGCAGCAAACTGAAGAGCATGAGAAAACCCCTATATGGCTTTTTCGATCTCTCGATAAAGAAAAATATGACCAATAGTGGTTCGAATGTATATAAAAAGAATTTCTTTCTTTATACTTTTTACTGTTAGATAGTGTCAATAAATCTCATAATAAATGCCTAAAGATTCATAGTGAACTTCGATGGGAGTTTCTCTTGAAGCAATAACGCGTTGATCTAGTCGCCACCAAGCCACAAAGGACTGTCTAAATTGATTCGTTTCTGTCGATAAGTTCCAATTGCATAATAGGAATTAGAAAAAAAAAGGTTTTTTCATATACTTATAATTATTATTCGGTAAGACATCCCTATTTTATATTTTATCTTAATATTTTTCATATTGCATATTTTAATTTTATAAAAAATTGAGAATATATATAACAAAATATATGTAATAAAAATATATAATATATATAGTTGTGTCAGTGTAAGTGTCGTATTCTAATTTTTTTACATTTTTCGTATCTCTGTATTCGTGTCGTAATGGACACGCCGTGTCCGTATCGATATATCATAATTTATAGAGATTGACTTTTATCTCTAAAAACATAACATCAAATATATCATAATTATTTTAAATTATTTATAAAAATAAATCCAAACCTACGCATATACTTATTTTCTTTATTTTTCTTTGTCTAGCTACACAAAACGTCCATAAAATGAATCCTGTCAAGAGAATTTTCTACACTTCTCTTAAAAATCGATATGCGAGCAGCATTTCATGGTCGACTTGGGAGAGTGGCTCAGCTTGATTTCGGCATCGAGTTGAAGAAAACCCAATCTTCCGCACTTCTATTGTCTTCTTCCGCTGTTGATTGGCGAACAATTTCTCTTGTAAAGTGTGAAATCGTACCAAGATTCCAGTTTAAAGCTGCTCATCAAATCAAGGTATTGTTTAAAACTGCTGCTTCAATTTCAAATTCAATGCGTTGACCTTCTTCACACTTTATCCTTTTTTTTTTTTCTAATTCTAGAGGACAATTTTGAGGTGACTAGAGAATTGGGTTTTGGTAATAGAAGAAATTTTCAAGGTTTGAATGTGTATATATAGATTATAACAGATTTTTAATGCGTTTCTGGTTTATGTATATGAGTTATGAGTTCTTGTGTACGGTTGGTTGAACACAAACTCAGTTCATTATCGAACTCCTTCTGCATTCAAGCTCTTTTGGTGGAATAAATTGATTTTACTGTGTGGTTTCTGGGGTTGGTTTCACGAGCAAAAGATTTTCCCTTGGATGCTTAAGTTGATGAGCGAAAGACTCACATAATTGCCAATAAATATTGGAAAAAACGTCTAGGACGAAGAATTGCTATTGCAAGTGTGGGGAAGTTATTATTCAAATTCATATAGTGATGGTTGGTTAATTGTGAAAAGCAAGGATTACGACGAAGGAGTGATTATTCAGCTGAATATAACGAGTTTGGACTGCTTGGAGCAAATTTAACTATTTACTCTATCTAAACTTTGAGACAGAAAATATTACTTTGTTGTAAATATGGCCTGTAAAATTCTTCTAAATTTATGCTGAGTCTTACACATATTTTGGCTCCACTAATTCAAATAGATTAAACCTTGTGGAGTTTAAAGTAAGTGGTGTTTATATATGCAAGGAATAAGGAGGTGGAGATGGATAGAGTAACAGCAGGTCTTTCAATCACTTCACCTTTACATTGTAATTCAAACTCACAAAATTCCCATGAATTTCTACTGATGTATCCCATCTCCCAAGTAGGTATTGCACTTGATACTCCAACATCTGTGCCATTCATTGGCGAACGAAAACAACGACCTCTTAAGCCAAAACGTGATGATGTGATTTTAGATCACACCGTTAGAATTACTCTCTCCGACTTGTATTTCTCCTTTTGTTGTTTGTCAGGGCGCAACAAGGTTCAAAGAAGATGACTGAGGTAACTACCAATCAATCATTGATGGCTGAGGGCAAGGAGGGTTCAGAAGTCAAACATCCAAACCCACCTCAAGCTGTAAGCTCTCTCTTCCCTGTATCCGCTTCCTCCCCCCGCCCCTGTTTAATTAATATGCCCCTTTAAAGTCTAATTCATGTATCTTTAAATTAGGAGTGTGATTCAATTGGATTAAGTTGCATCTGTTTTCTGATATTCAAATACTGTATAGTTCTTGGAGGTAGTGTGCAAGAGTTCCGGAAAAATTAGGCGTTTTTCTGTTGGAACTGAAGCGGGTTTTGCGGTTAAGTTGATAAACAAGAAGTTGCTTAATTATGATGGTGGTGGTGGTGGGAATGGTTTACTGGCATCCTACATTGAGGCTGTTAAGGAAGGAGAAGAAGAACCTGTTAGTTTTGGCCCGAGTTCTTTGCTCGTGGATTACGGGCGCGGTTGGAAGTTGCAAACAGTCATTGAACCACATGGTGAATCACTTTCTGTTTTTGTGAAGTTTTGACATTGTTTCAAGATTTATTGTGGTCGAGATATATGTCCTCTCCGTAGGCATTTGATCTTAATGATTAGGGACGAAAAGCGTCGGCTTTGGTATTTCTATTTTTGGGTGTTTTTCTGTTTCTTAGTAGTTGATGAATGATTAGTGTTTCTAATTGTTTGCAAGTAATTCATACTTGCTGTGCTAATATCTTTCTTTTTCTTGTCGAAGGTGATAAAGGAGGCGTGCACATTGGAGCAACGAGAGTACGGAAATCTTCTGCTAATGTATGAGGTTTTTTGTTTTCTGAATTATTCAAATTTGTGATGGTTGAAATCAGTTTTATTAATACTAATGCAGGGATGAAAAGGCCAATTGGGGAAGCATGTATTCTTGTGTTTGGATTTGGGATTTCCGTAGTACGATATTGGTTATATGTGTTCTTTAAAAGTGAAATCCAATTATGGAATAGTGGTAGATTTTGAGTGTTTTCTTGGGGAATGGTTATAATGGCAATCTATTTAATATGCTGTTGACGACTGCAAATTTTCTAAGAGATATTATAAGGGGTAGCTAATTTGGAAATAACCAAATGAAAACTTATCATTCATAAAGTATCCAATTCTCTTCATAGCTCTCTCGATTGAAGTGCTTGTGAGAATTTGACGTTATTTATGTTGATTTACATGGGTATTTTTTTTTGGGATAAGTGTTGGCGTAAGTTTGTTGTTGTAATAGTTGTCCTATGTTCAGGTTGTCATTGCAAACTTCTTCCATGCCGCCATCAGTGTCAGTTTTGAGTTGATTATAAATGAACTATTTGTAAGATTTTGAAGTTTTGAGCTTTCACTCATATCACATGGACATTTGATTGATATTGTAATCCTCATGCTGGGTCCTTTTTCAGTTAACTTCCTCTAAATGAAATTAAATCAAGCATTCAGTCTTTGAACTCTTGAAAAGAAAAGAATAAAAGAAACATGAGATTTTATATCAATGACATCGCACAAGAATGGCACTATCCTATTCCATGGTGCTCTAGTGACAATTTGGATCTTCGACAAAAGATAGCCCTGTAAATCCCTTCTTCTGTTTTAGTTTTTCATAGGTCTTTGTACAATAGTTGAAGTACATGAAGATAAGAAAGGAACTTATATATTAGAAGGGAACTTATAGTTCTAGGAAAAGGTAAACCTGATTAAGTTGACAGTAGCTGCTAACATAGGTTTTCTCAAGAACTGCACACGAAAGAAGGGACTATACTGTACTATATATTGTCCTTAATCACTATACTTTCTTGTCTTGCTTCCGGGCTGGAACTCTCAAAAAACATATGGTAAATTAACCAGAACACCCGCCATCAAAGTAAACATTATTGTTCAAAGTCCACTAATTCCTTGGTTGTATTTCTTGTATGATTGTCATTTTTCATGCAATTTTTAAAGTATAAGTTGCATGAAGCTTAATTTCCACTTGTGTTTGCTTGTGCTTCCAATGTTTCCGCTGTTGTTTTCTTATTATGAATACCACACTGCCCCGTTATTCTGCATTCGCAAAAGGCTAGTCTAATGTAGTGGTGATGCTTTTGCAGGGGGCAGATGACTCACATTCTATGCGGAGAACACAGTCGCCTATCAGTTTTCTGTACATTGGAAAGATATTGCTAGCCTTTCTTCTGATATTCGTGTTTGGTGCAGTTTTCACATTGGCTCTGGAAAACCTTCCACGATTAATCCTATATATCAACTCATTTGTATGATTTTTGACTTAATTCCCATGTAAGTTTTCTGGTTCTTTCTTATGTCCACTCTGCCACCATTGTGAATAGCTGATTTTTCTTATGATTGGTTTCTGCCACCAATATATATTCAAAGTGGTGCTTATCAAATAATATACATGGTGATTTACTAAGAGATGCACGTTGCGTTATTGTCTTGTGATCTCTATTCTCAACCACTGATGGAATCTGTTGAAGAAAAGTTACAATGTAGAATTAGCTGGAGGTAATCTATGGACACGTTCAGAACGCCATAGAACTAAAGTTTGATCTGAACAGAGCCTTAAATTGGGGTAAAAAAATGAATATCTATGGCAGTTTGGTTGTTCCTGTACAGCTTTGAGGGTAAGAAAGCTGAACTCCTTGAAAAAAATCTCTGCATAAAAAGGCTTTTCGATTTTTCCAATCGGGATTCAAAGGGTCCCGATGGATATGGAAAAAGTTTCTTGTGCCAAGAGAAATCCTAAATATGTGGACAGAGCTGGATGGCTAGAATTAATTAATTGTTGACTGAACTTTGAAATATCTAAGTTTATACGTTTTAAAGTATATCTGCACACTTAGTGCAAAAACGCTTGCTAGAAATGATGTGATGCTCTTAGTCTATAATTCGTCATGAATATAATCATCCACTGCATTGCATTCCATCCTCTGGAAAGAAAGTTTCTTTTCTCTAAGATAGTAGGCTATATAAAAGTAATGTTGCATCAAACTACCTAGAATGCTAATGGAGGTTACTAGAGTCTCCGATGGTAAGAGTGCTAAGCAAAAAGTTCCCTCATAAGTTTGCTGAAATATGTTTTTGTCAGTCAGTTCCATAGTCGCATCACCCTGGAACTGAAATTGCATAGTTCGGAACACCGTTAGGTCTCTGTTAGAACACCATTGTAGCACAGCCTTGTTTACTCCCGATTGTTGTCATTGTCGCACTCATTTTAACTGTACCAGTTGTCCATACATTTCAGAATCCCCACAGAGTTGCACCTCATAACTAGAAGAGTCTAGGAGATGATATAGAGATTTAGGCACATTTAGACCGCAAGGCTCACAATTTATTCTTAGCAAGCTGCTGCCTAAACAAGCTGGTTGATGTATTGTTGTCTGACTTCCAAGTGTGCAAGAAAACTGCATTGCAATGTAGGAGTAAGTTGAGAATCGATGTCTGTCAAATAAAATGAAGCACTAGTGTTGCTGAACAAATATGTCACACGAGAAATAGAACTCTTTAAATCGATGTCAGCACGTTCTTTAGTTGTATTTTTTGAATCAAAATATGGAGAATTAATAGAATGGTGATGTAATTAACTTGTGACCAGGAGAGGTGGAATTGGATCTTGAGTGGCTAAGCCCATCTTTAAGACACGAATATGGATCAAGATTGCCAGATAAAGTACCGATTCAATAGAAACAACGTACTGAATTTTGTAATGAATACAATAGAATAAAGGGAGAGTTTCTTTCTATTGTATGAATACTTTGAACATGTTGTTTGTAATATAAATAGTTGACAGTGTGATAATGATGCATCCTTTTACTTGTGATCTCAATATTATACAACTGTTTTTTTCCTAATCCTAATAAGGTGGACAACATTAAACGCACCCATAACATAAGAGCAACTTATATTGAGACGGATTGATTTTGTAGTAAAAAACCAAAGTTAAAACATAGTTTCTTGTTCTCTCCAGCTTCATAGCTCTTTCATTTTCAGGGCCTTTCTAGATGAGAAAGATCCTGCACCACAGTCCCAAGAAGTGCAGCATAAGCGGAATGGGACTTTCAAGATAATAGAATGGTGTCACGATAATAGAATGAGCTGACCACTGAAGTGGTTTGGAAGAGATGTATCGCTGCCCTAGCAGTGATTCAATATGCCAATACACGCCAATTACCACTCACAAGCTCATTACATATGCAATGCTCAAGCACACAAGCCAATGCTCGTCGTCCCACAACAGCATATTTAAACATCGCAATGGACAAATGAAGCAAGTGCGCCAAAGCATGTCCAAATAGACACGAAGATGTGGGACAAAACTGAGTTGGGGGCCAGCCCAGACCTGCAGGCTATCGCACACCATTGATAATCATTTTTCTCAAATAAATATAACTCATAAAATATGTAAATATCATATAATTGGATGGAAACAAACATAAAAAATAATATTTGTAATATCCTGAATAGTAGAAAATTTACTTATAGTAATCTCAAATCCCAAGATAATGCAGTGTAGTTATCCCTAATAATTTTAACTACACATAATCATTTTAATGTGGGCATCATGAGTCGAGATTGGGAAGAAAAATGGAAGAGGGAAATGGATGAGTGAAACAAAAACATACATTATTTTTGTTATGATCCAAATTCCCAACTAATTTAGTAGTATGGATATATAATTAAAATATAATTATACATGAATTCTAAACTAGTCTTAAAAAAATTACAATAAAGAGCATCAATATTCTATACAAGCTAGAAGGGTAAATTGCATAACACTTTTATGTGTTTTAGGAAAATAGCGCGAAACCCCTATATTACCTTTATAGGCAAAAAAGTCCCTATATTGTTTAAAAGGAAGCAAATATAAGAATTTAATTATATATTTACTTGCATATAAGATGATTTGTCCTTTACAGATTATTGATGATAAATTTTAAAATTCTCAGCATTATATTTGTAAGTGATCACAAATATATAATGAGTATGCCTAAAAAATATAATTCATAAACAAAAACTGATCAGAAAAATCAAGAAAATAATATTCTAAAGGAAATATAAAGATCAAATAAAATATATACTAGTATACTTGTGATAAATGTGTTAAGAATGAAGAAGATCCAAAATTGCAATCATTAATATTAAAAAAGGGTAAACTGCATAACAACCCTATGTTTTGGTGAAATAAAGCGACCTTCTCCTATATTAATTTTAGGGTAAATTTTATAACACTCCCCTGTACTTTAGGAAAATAGAGTGAAACCCTCTGTATTATGTTTATAAGCAAAAAACCTCTGTATAATTTAAATGACAACAAAATACCCCTCTCAGTTAGAAATTAATGAATAGTGCATAAATGAGAGTCTATTTCTTTTTTTAACACTTTTTAAAATTATTTTATATTTGCAAATATCTATTTTATCCCTTTATTTGATATATAAGAGAAAATCACTATTTTAATAAATTATATCTTATTGATTAATTTTAATTTATTATTTACTTTTGATATATTTAATCAATTATATTTATTTATTAAAGATATTAACTATATATTAAAACGCCTAACATATATATAACTTTTAGTTTCAAAATTTAAATTAACAAATCACACTACAAAATTTAATATACTAAAACTAACTTTTCAGTTTAAATGTTTATATGAATATAAATAAAAATTAACTATAACAAATATAAATTATTATTTAAGTTAAATATGTTTTAATGAATTATAAAAAAGTATAAACTATTTTTAGTTATATTATTTATAAATAATATTTAACTATAATTACCATATTTTAAAAATAAAAATTTAATAGTTCTTTTATTATTTTGAACTTTAAAAAATTAAATTATTTTTACTTATTTTAAAAAAATAAAAATTTCAAATTCAAATTTATTTTATTTATATATTTATATTACAAAATTTATATAAATTAAAAACTAAAAAAAATAAAGAAAAACGCATCGTTTTCCCCATATCGTCAAATTTACTAGCGCCACCGCCTTGCCATGGATCTGGGTGACGTAGGTCGTTTGGGTGCGATGGCGAGGTCGCCCAAAAGTCGTCACCTGTTTTACTTGCAAGGACTTGGCAATCTCCCCGTCTCCCAGAGACTGGGTGGCAATGTTGGTAGCCACCGCTTTATAAAATATTTATTTATAAATTATAATATATCGTAGCTTTTATATAAATTTCTTTATCGATATTTTAAATTTTCAATAAATAAAGATATAATATATCCAACAACATCTTGCAAACAAATAACTTAATTTAAGGAAGGTAGTTGATTGTTTTACACTTTGTGAAATGGATTATATGAATTATTTATTGTGTAATTTGGAGAATTGTAATTGCTAAAAGCTAGGCAAACACAACATATATACAATTCCTTTTGTATTTTACTATTAAACCTATGCATAAATTTAAAATTTTCATTTAGAAATTTTTTTCCTAAATATATCGTACCTTTTTCACTGCACATAAGTTAGTTTTTGACTATCTTTATCATTATTTATATTTTTGTATATTATTTGCAATTTTTTTCTCTAGCCTTTTTATTCTAATTTACTCCACGTTCGGGGTTCTAATGAATTTCTATCTTCTTTATTATATTTTTTATTGCATTTATTCATGTTTCACAAAAATTTCTTTCTTTTGTTATTATTCTAAATTTGGCGTATGTTTTTTCACTAAATACTCATTATTGTATCTAAAAATTTAACGATAACTATATCATTATTTTTAAGCTATTAGCTTCTTATTGGGTAAACGACTCGTACAACACTCGCTATTTATAAAAACTATATTTTGAGTAATACTATTTTTAAGATTCATTCATTGTCCAATAATACTTTTATTCACTTATATATTTACCTTTCTTATGTTTTCATCGTTTTGCATTTTCTCAAACTTCAAACTGTAGATATATAATTCTATGTGACTAAAGATTACTGTAACTTAGTTTTTTAAATTATTTTAATTCAAATTAATTTGCATCAACTCGAATTTATTGATGGACAATTTAATAAAAGTAATCAATATTCATTAGGGAAGTAAACAACATTTATTATATGATTTTTCTTAGTATGGTTATATTTGATTAAGAATTTTCACAAAAATTGCACCAACCAATCAAACCAATTCAAAAATTAATGTTATACAATTTTCTGAAAAATGTTTTAGAATATTATACAAGTTTTGCTGAATATAGAAATATCGTTTAGAATATTCTGAAAAATCTCTCTCCACCATTTGATATAGTTAATTTCTACCATCTATGTGTGCAAATGATACTATAAATAGATGTTAAATGTTTTCATTTATGCTTAAGTTAGAGGTTCGATGCAACTTCTTTTACCGAAGTCACTTAAGTTAGAGTTTTTCTTTTTTTTAAAAAAAATAAAATAAAAGCAATAAATTATTATTTTGAGTAAATTTATTTGACTTACAGCAAAATACTAATAAGTCAATCGATAATAAATTAATATAATTATGTATATATATGTATATATTTATATATCTATTTATATAGTAGCTGAACAAATATGTCGCACGGGAAATAGAACTCTTTAAATCGATGTTAGCACGTTCTTTAGTCGTATTCTTTGGATCAAAATATGGAGAATTTGCATTGCCAATCATTCTCCTCAAGGTCTCATCGTGAAATTTATAGTGAGAATAAAATAAGTAATATGAAAATTAGAGGCATGTTTGGGACTCGAGGTGCCCACATATGATGAGAGTTGGCGAATATTTAACGTATTGGTTCAGGAAAAACGCCATGACTATGTTTTGAAAGGAGATGGATGGAGAAGACTGGCACATAGGAACAACTTGCGAGATGAAACGGTTATTACGATATGGATATATCGGGAGAGTATGACACTTGGACCGATTATGAAGCTGCCTCGTTTTCTTGTGCGGGTTGAGGATGTTGACGAGCATTATTGTGTTGAGTGTAAAATACTATATGTTTGTATAAATGCCTATGCATAGGCTGGACTTGATGAGTTTCAGTTTTTTATGCATAGGAGTAAGTTGAGAGTCGATGTCTGTCAAATATAATGAAGCACTAGGAATGCTAAACAAATATGTCGCACGAGAAATAGAACTCTTTAAATCGACGTCAATACGTTATTTAGTCGTATTCTTTGGATCAAAATATGGAGAATTAGTGGAATGGTGATGTATTAACTTGTGACCATGAGACGTGGAACTGGATCTTGAGTGGCTAAGCCCATCTTTAAGACACAAATATGGATCAAGATTGCCAGATAAAGTACCGATTCAATAGAAACAACATACTGAATTTTGTAATGAATACAATAGAATAAAGATAGAGTTTCTTTTTGTTGTATGAATACTTTTGGACATGTTTGTAATATAAATAGTTGACATGTTGTTTATTTATAAATTACAATATATCGTAATTTTTAATATATTTCTCTATCGATATTTTGAATTTTCAATAAATAAAAGATACAACATATCCGATCGAAATTCCAATTAAGTAAAACATTTTACACAAATTTTGGTGCCAAAACAAATCCAAAATACTAACAAGATAATATGCAAAGATCAATTAATGACCGAAGTCAGTTGATTTAGAGCTTTTCTTTCTTCTTCTTCTTCTTCTTCTTTTTCTCTCCTTCCCCTTCCTTTTATTCTATAAATTGTTGATTACTCGATTGTTTCTTCCATTCAGGTTTCTGTCGCTTTTCCCCTTCTTTGGCAACTCGTTCAGTTTGGTTTCATCAAACTTATCTTTGATCGTGTTTGGTTTTTTGTTGGGTGCCTTCTCGTTTCAGCATGGCAACAAATACGTACCCGCTGTCAATTACTCATTCAAATATAATTGTTATTATTTATGTTTAAGCTGTACTCTTCATCAATCTATAGATATGAGGATGTTATTGGAGTTTTATTTTCTGGATAGGGTTGCAATATAAGAATAACTGTGAAATTGGGGTATTCTCGAAGCTCACCAATGCATATTATCTAGTGGAAATTGGGGGTTCTGAGAACTTTTACAGGTATCAAGTTTGGATTAAAGGCAATTTTAGTCCTCTAATTTCAGGCTATTCTCGTTTTAATCCCGTAACTTACTAGGGTTCCATTTTAGTTCCTTAAAACTAAAAAAATCTCAATTTTGATACAAATTGGTCGATAAATTGCTGGTAATATACTTGTGGGGAGCTTCAGTACTTTCTCCAATCGACGTGGCTTGCTAAGGGCTTATTGTCCGATAAAGTACTTATTTCTTATTGTCCGATATAATTATACTTATCCTGTTATCTTGTTTCTGAAAATAATTGAAAAATCTCTCGATGATAAGGGTAAAATTACTACATTACCTTTAATTAATTATTTGTTTTTTAAAAAAGATTTTTTTGGAACTATGTTAAGAAAATATGAGGGTGGTAAAGTAACATGTGATGTGCAGTTTATTTCCCCTCTTTTCCTGTTTCTTTTCCCTTGCGTCTGCAGAAATGGTCAAGGAAAGCCAGATGAAAGGAGCGCTTAGAAGGAAAGAAAAGCGAGATGGAAGGAGGAATTGAAGTTGATTGTTTCTTATTTTTCATCATAGAATGACTAAAGTAGGCTTGTGGACTAGGGGTATAAACGAGTCGAGCTTGACCTTTTTTGGTGCGCTCGAGCTCGAGCTCGATTTGACAAGCTTGAGCTAAATTTAGCTCCACCTGAGACGACCTTGAGCTCGAGTTGATTTTTTTTTATTATTATTATTATGGGAATCACCAAATTTTTACATAAATTTGTAAGTAATAAAATAGATTGCATAATATATATTATGTTATAAATATATCAAAATATAGTATGAAATTTTAATTTATTATTATAAATATAAACTACTGATTAGTTTAATAGTAATATAATTAGTAAAATATACCAGGAAAAAATCATACAGAACAATTGAAATTGTAGAAAAGTGTCCATTATCTAGAATAATGCAATTTAAATACATAAAAAATTTTTATAGTTGAGATTAATATATGTTTATAATCTGCAATAAATTTATATATATATAAATGTTAGTATTACATTAATGTAACTATCATCTTACATTATTGAATAATATGGGTTAATTTGGCCAAAAAAATTCAAATCAAACCGTTAAATAGAAAAAGCACACGAGCCGGCTCGCGAGCTAATAAACAGAGAGAATTGAGCTCGAGTCGAGCTCAAAATCGCCATTGTGGACTACAAAAAGTGTGCAGAAAAGCTATGTTGTTTCCTGAGAGACAAGTATGTTGAGTGTGAATAGCTTAAGTTATCTCTTTGACTACAACATGACCTCTAGTTATAAACGGATTAGAATAAAAATTAATGATGGTTGGGGCAATCTACTATTAGTAGGAACCTAAAAATGTTAGTTAACTAACAAAAGTATCCAAACCTGAATTGGCCTTAACTTAGAAAAGTTATTACTGTATGAATTGTCATTGCCCAATCAACCAAACAAATTGGAAAGTAGTTACTAGTTGCTTGTTTTAGCTAATTCCATTTATACAGGGAGAGTCAGATGGAGATTTATTAGGGTGGCATAGCCTGTATGTGTAGAATCTATATGTTATGTCATCCTTACTATTCGTTGAGCAATCTTACTAAAGTCAGCCCTAATTTGGTTCGTACCACATCAGTTTGACTTTGGAAAAAATAAGGTTATAACCTTTGGTTTGGGCCACTCAAGGGTGGGCCTATTGGGTTGACCAATCGGTGCCCACTCCATTTTTTTGGGCTTTAAGAAAAATGATTAGGGACGAAACATCAATCCACCCTCCTCCCCCCCTCCCCCCCCAACTTTAGTAGTGCAAGACTTGCATTGCTGAAATAGGAGACTAGGAAATCTCGATGGTAACAACCTAATGGTTCGGTCATAAGAATTTCCTATAGGAGGACTAAGGACACTTGTTCAGGTCTTTTGTTGTAAGGGAATAGTACTCCTTATTTATTATTGCTCTATTTAAGGGAGTAGTACTTCTTGTTGATGCCTTTACTAGAAATTCTAGGGAGGCAACTTGAACTCCTCAACTATATTGGTAACAGCTAGTTGATGATCCCTCTTGTTCAGGCCCCGGACGTTTAAACAGCTGCGTTCAACATGGATTACTTGTAGAGGGGCTGCATTTGTTAGGACTCGGGATATTTCCTCTACTTCATCTTCAAGGAGCATCAGTGCATCAAAGGTATTATAAACAATAATTTTTTTACCTTGATTTTCCTGTAAGATGGAAGCGGTGCAATCCGCCACCTCCATCACCAGAGTAGCAGCCGTGGAGAATTGCTCCGTGGGTGGTGGAGCAGCAAGTACAGCTGGAGGCCGTACTTGTGGTACATAAACATTGACTGGTGGTTTGGGAGGTTTCGTAGTGAGACAATCCTTCGTAGCATGTCCCAAACTCATGCAAGTGGTACATTTAAGAGGTAGCCATTCATATTCTACATTGACCTTACCCGCAATTCCACCTCCCTCTTCCGTTGGTGACATAATAATCAAGTGCTTTGGGAGTTTAGAATTAACATCCAGCATGACGCATACACGAGCGAAATCCAGTCTTGCATGCTCGAGTGATTGCATTCGGGTAGAGAGGTCTCCCAATACTACTGGCCATCGTGCTCAATCCATCATTGGTCCACAGTTCCACCGGCAAGTGTCGAAATTTAACCCATACCGGAACCTGTGTGTGTTTCAGTTTTCAAAGAACCATGCCCGACTCCCATTTTTGTAGGACAATTGGTTGTCCTTGAAACAACCACGGTCCTCCTCGATTACTTCTTCCATCACCACCACCGTCTTAAATTGGAAAAAGAAGAACCCATTTGACGTGGCCGCGACTTCACTCAATAATGGCCACAAAGATTTAATATAATATTTGAAATGATGAAAATATAGACGTTTTCCCAAGAAATAACCTACCGCGTTGCATTCCATCAACGAAATCCCTCTCTAATTGTATCTAACGTGGGACAAACAATGATTTTCCCATTTTGCATTGTGGGAGGTACGTACGATAATACTTTTCGTTTTAAATTATGGAATGCATCGGTAATTTTTTCAACAGAATTCAAAAAATTTAAACCCGATTGTAGAGGCACATTACCCACAAATATTTCAGTGGGTGAGGAAGATGGCAACCGGAACTTATCATCTCCACCTTCAGTATTAGCAGCACCAGCAGCAAGTGGTGTCGGCGTTGGCAGCAGTGGGCTGGTGGCAGTAGCAATCGCGACAGCTGGAACAAAAACTGTAGCAGCTAAAACAAAAACTGCAGCAGCAGTTACAATCGTTGTACCTGCTGTAACAGATGGCATCTTCGGCGAATTGAGGTCGAGACTCACCACTGGTATTTGCGGTGGCAGTGGCGACATCACAACCTCCCTCCTATGGTCCGCCGGTGGCGAGACAATCATCAGAGTAGAATCTGTCGAAAAAGTACCAGATTTCGCTGGCAACATCTATTTTGTGATCGTTGGCTCTATTTGGCACTTCACCATCATTAATCCTGGATCATCCTGAACCTGCAACAGATCAGCACACGGTGAGTTATGCGCCGCAATATTGCACAGCGCCGTCATAGGCGCGTCTAAAACCCTAATTGCCGCGGGCTCCTCCGTCCCAGTTTCACTCCTCGAACTATCCTTTTTTGACATAGGCACAAGGACAAACTTCTGCAGCGAGTGCCGCCTTTGATTCCTGATCGCCATCGTCAATCACCCTTTTCGCAAAGTCAAAAAATTCTGCAAGGTTAAACTCTACTCGAATTCACACGGTAATGGAGTCGCCAACCGCACCATCAATCAACAGATCACCCTCTCCATGGTGATCGACAACAACCTCCTCGTGATCCTCTTCCTCCACCGCCGAGGCGCCATCCTCGCCACCATGCTGTCCGCGCGTTGAGTGTGTGTTTGGAGGTGTAGGAGTGTCTGTGAGAGGAGAGTTAGGAGAGTCCATGAATGAGAGTCATTCAATCGATCTAACGAGCAATATTTTACTTGCATCATAACTGTAGATTTTCATAAGATTTGATATGACCATGATTCATTTTTAAATAAAACCTGATAGTTGTGAAACAAAAATACAAATATCAAAATTAAAAATAATTCTCGCTTGTAGAATGGAGTATATTAAATATTTTTTAAAAATTTAAGGAAGTAAATGAGATTTTTCTTTTTTCTTCTTGTTTTTGCAGAATGGAGCTTTTTTGTCATTTTTTTTTTACACTCAATTTACCTATGATAATTGTCTCGTCAACAAAGTAACACAGAAACGAAGTGACGCCTTTGGGAAGGCAAATCATTCAGGCAGAGGTGGCGTACATATGTTTACTCCCCACGAGGATTCTCGCTTGACAATCATGGTTTTGGCTTTTGGTCCCCATTTTGTTGCTTTGCCAGCTCGGTTTCTAACTGACATAACTGTTGCTGCAAAGTTCTCACGCTGCCATCCCTGCTAGTGGTGCTCTCCCCTTTTCCACCTCCAAAATTTTACCTTGTTTTTTCTGCCTCTTTCCTCTTCCCTGCTGACCCTTTTGCCTGTCCAATTGCTCACTACCATCCAAAGCTTGCACCATACCTCAACCTCTCATCGCTCGACGTCCCTCTTCAAGATTCGGTCATCTCAATCTTAATCTCCAGAATACTCATATATGTATGTCTGAACCTTTTGCCTGTCCAATTGCTCGCTACCATCCAAAGCTTGCGCCATACCTCGACCTCCCATCCCCCGACTCCCCTCTTCAAGATTCGGTCATCTCTATCTTAATCTACACACTGCTCATATATATATATATATATATATATCTGCGTGTATGTGTGTGTGTGTGTGTGGACACACAACATACACATGCACTTACATATGTTATCCAGAGAAAAAACCCCACAAGTTCTTGATACAAGATCGTTTGTATTTCAGGAGAAGATTATTAGATGTTAATAATCTTGTATTGTTGTAGTTAGCAAGAGCTTTTAAGAGTTCTCGCCACCTTCTCTTGCTCTCTCCTTCTGATATTAGTCAATTGTGCTTTCGTTTTCTTCGTGGGTGTAGTTTGGTTTAGTATCTTTGAGGGCATGGCTTTGCACTTGGGGAAAATTGTGGTGGGAGTATTTATTATGCGTATTCTGGATTTATTTCAAGTATACGGTGGAATTCCTACAACCCTTGAAGGACCCTTTAAGCCTGTGACTGTTCCATTGGATGAGAGTTTCAGGGGAAATGCAATAGATTTGCCTGATTCTGATCCCAGAGTGCAAAGGAAGGTTTCAGGGTTTGAGCCTGAACAAATTTCAGTCTCCCTTTCTTACAATTATGATTCAGTCTGGATTTCTTGGATTACAGGTTCAAATTTCTTATTTTCTTATCTAAATTTACTTGTGTTTGTTTTATATTTGGTACTTCTTTGGGATCAATTGAGGTAAATGCTGAGATATGCTTTAGTATTAGTTTTATGGTCATCCAAGATGAGGTGGATATCAGCTGTTTGTATTATGAAGTTAGGAGTAAGGTAATCTGTAATTTCTTCACGTTAGTGTATGGAAGTCTCTTGCTTGAATTCTTGCAGCAACCAAGTTTAGTTGATTCTGTTCTTAAGGTAGACAATTTTATGAATTTGTTGGAATCCTGAGCATAGGATGAGTACTGTGTACAAGAGGTACCTAGATTAGCTTTGTTCTAAGCTATTCTTTTGCCAGCTGACTTTTTAGACTGTTGATGATGCTACCTATATGTCCAGGAGAATTTCAAATTGGTAAGAGCATAAAACCATTGAACCCGCAAAGCATTGCCAGTATAGTGCACTATGGCAAGTTGAGATTTCCTATGATTCACAAAGCTACTGGAGAATCGCTCATCTACAGTCAACTTTATCCTTTCGAAGGCCTCCGGAATTATACTTCTGGAATTATTCATCATGTCCGTCTCGCAGGTATGCTAAAAGAGTTTTTGCTATTCTATTTCCTTATTTTTGCTGTTTAAAATCCCGTTTTGTTACATTCTGAAGCTTCTGGATGCCAAATGATTTTAATTGAAAAGTGCATCTCATTCTCCTAGTTGATGCTTCTACCAATATGCTTTTTAATTGTCCTTCCCACGAGCTCTTTTTCTTTGCTGTTGGAATATCTTTTTCCAGTGGGCAAAGCAAGGGGAAATGTACCTCAATCACGGGTTTCCTTCAAATTTTGAAAAATCATCAGTTATGTCTATAATCAGATTTGAAAAATATCTACATCTGGTACATGTCTACTTTTTGTTTTCATAGTTACACAAATGACTCAATCAAATGTACTGGTGTGTACAGAACAGGAATTCCTTTCCATACTAATCTAATTATATCTTATATCTAGTAATTTCCAAGAAGCATGAGTCAGATTGGAAGGAAGCCGGTCTTTGTAGCTAAATTTCTGTACTTATAGCGTTAACTGCTACATTTGATGAGTGAGCTGAACAATTTGAGAGCATAATCGAGACGATAACTTTCACATTCATCAACTGTAATAGTAGTTGAGCGGTTGGAGTATGTTTCCTTGTTCTGCAGCATTGGAGCCCAATACAATATACTACTACAGGTGTGGAGATCCTTCAATACCTGCAATGAGTGAGATCTATTATTTCAAGACCATGCCAATTTCTACCCCGAAAAGTTATCCGAGTAGAATAGCTGTTGTGGGAGACCTGGGTCTGACATACAATTCCAGTTCGACAATTGAACATTTGACCAGCAACAGGCCCGATCTGGTTCTGATGGTTGGAGATGTATGCTATGCTAACTTATATCTTACGAATGGGACTAGCTCAGACTGCTATTCTTGTTCTTTTCCAGATACTCCAATTCACGAGACTTACCAGCCACGTTGGGATTATTGGGGAAGGTAAAAGCTGGAAATAGTTATATCTCTATCTGAACTGTTTTCTTCAGTTGAACTGTGATTATCATTAGGAGCACTCTCTGGTTGAATTAGATTCTTGCATATAAAAATATGAAAATCTTTTATATTTTCCTACCATAACCTGAAACCATTGCCATCAAGTCGTTTTAAATTCCTCTGCAATATGATTTTGTTGATCTTAGAGTCTGGTTGCACTATATTTCATGTAGTTGTCTAATTAATTACTTGCACGTCACAAATTTCCCTGTACAACTGTTTCCTCAAGCATTTGCAGTGAAATTCCAAAAATTTGTGAGTTCTTTAAGTCCTATCATGCCTCAGAATTTCTTGATGTTTATTTGCTTAAGTTTCTTTATCGCCTTATTGTCCATTGAATTTTCTCCTTCACATACAACTACTTTAGAGTACCATTTCTTTCTGCTGTACAGATTTATGCAGCCACTGATATCTAAAGTTCCAATAATGATGGTGCAAGGGAACCATGAAATAGAAGAACAAGCTCAGAATCGGACTTTTGCATCGTACACTTCTCGATTTGCATTCCCATCTAAAGAAAGTGGATCTTCTTCTGCATTCTACTATTCGTTCAATACAGGGGGCATACATTTCATAGTCCTAGGCGGATATGTTGCTTACAATAAATCAGGTGGAGGAAAAAAGAAGCCTTCATTATTATGCATAAAGCAGAAACAATGTTGTTTAGCCAATGTCTGATAGTTGTATGGTTGTCCCTTTATTCTGTGACTTTTTTGCTGTAGATGATCAATACAAATGGTTGCAGAAAGATCTAGCTAAGGTTAACAGAGAAGTTACTCCATGGTTGATAGCTACATGGCATCCCCCCTGGTATACCACTTACAGGGCACACTACCGTGAAGCTGAATGTATGAAAGTCGCTATGGAAGATTTACTATACCAGTATGGCGTCGACATAGTCTTTAACGGACACGTAAGTGTTTGTTAATTCGAATCCCATGCAAATTATGTACAAAAATGTCTCTTCTCAGGGTTGACTTTCTATTTTTATGTTCCTGCAAAAATCCTCATAGCTAGTCTTCTGCTACATCCAATAATTTGATTTTGACAATTTTCTCTACTGTGGAAGGTAGTGATGTATATGTTATTTAAAAGACGAATTCTGAGTGTCATACATGTTATTCAATAGACAAATTCTGCCCGTTGCTTCTAAGATGAACAGACTTATAGTTAAGAACTACTTCTCGTTAATACCAGCAAACAATTAGCTAATCCATTGCTTAATGATTGATAAGATAACTTATGGGCATGTACAACTAGTGACAAAAAGTGAGTCCATTTCTGTTCTTTTTCAGTAATAAGTTAGTTAGAAACATCCATATTCCTATTTTTGGTAATGTAGTAAATGTCAGTATTTCTTGTTATTCCCATGTTTTGATGCTCTTATAAGGTCCCTCTCAAGGCCTTACTGCAGCTCCCTTTAATCACCTATGATTGAAGAAGATCTCAAAAGGAGTACTTTTCACACAATCGTCAGTTTGAGGAGAGATTTAGATTGTTTCTCAATTCTCAATTCTCAATTGTTTCTTATCCTATACATTCATGCTCATAACCATGAAGGGTTAGAAGAGGGAATTGTTTTAACCCATATTCGAAGTTTCAGTCAAAGAAAATCAACAGCTTCCTTCGATTGCTGCCATAACTATTCAGTGGTCATCCGTACGCGAATCAATAGAATAATGAAAACTCACTAAAAATTTCAGGTTCATGCCTACGAGAGGTCAAACAGAGTGTATAACTATACCCTTGATCCCTGTGGTCCTGTCCACATAGCAATCGGTGATGGCGGCAATAGAGAGAAGATGGCAATCACACATACTGATGATCCAGGTAACTGCCCAGAACCATCCGCCACACCTGACCAGTTTATGGGTGGATTCTGCGCATACAATTTTACGTCGGGCTCAGCTGCTGGTAAGTTTTGTTGGGATAGACAACCTGAATATAGTGCATATAGGGAAACCAGCTTCGGCCATGGAATTCTGGAGGTACTTTCCCTTCTTACCTTTGCTTTTCTTTGGTGTTTCTTTCCTTCTCTTACATGAAAGGGGTATTTTCAAAAACTTATTCCAAGTACTTATAAGCTTTTTGTTGAAAATGAGCGAAGAATGTGTTTTTACTTATGCTTTTCAACAACTTAAGTTAAGCTCATTTAAGTCAAAGTTGTAAACTTCTCTCCACGAATATTTGCACCTTATTTCAACTTTGCTTTTTTCTTTCCAAAAACACTCGCAATTTTCAATACAACTAAAATTACAACTTCCTATACAAAATTTAGAAGTAACTAAAAGCCGGTGTGTCTAACATCCTCCCTCAATCTAAGATGGAATCAATGCAGGAACAGCACACAACAAGACTTTTGGGAGACGTTTGTTTTCAGCAAATGACATACTTTACAGGAATTTAATTACAGGGTCTTATATTATTTTGTTTGATAACATTAACTCAAATTTGGAAAAGGAAATATATTCCTAAAAGTTGAGATTTTGAAATCCCATTGGTTTCCTTTAAATTATCACGTTCAGCTTAGTCCGAATGCCATTTGCAGGTGAAGAATGAGACACATGCTCTCTGGACATGGCATCGCAATCAAGACATGTACAATAAAGCCGGAGATCAGATTTATATTGTAAGGCAGCCAGAGAGATGTCTAGTTCGACCAAAGGTAATTAAACTTTGGGGCGCATTTTGAAAAATTTACGTCTCTCAGTTTCTCGTGACTGAATTAGTAAAAGGTGGAGGTGCTCGACACCAGTTATAACATGTATAGTTTGTTTGATCATCCTAGCCTCCTTTTTACGAAAAGAGAGAAAATTGATGTCGTTGTATACAAACTGAAAATAGAAAAAACCATGAAAAACAGGAGACTGCTGATCCAGTTTTTTCTGCGCAAAATTACAGATGCTGTGGCCTTATGGTTGAGTAGTATTCACTTTAGAGAATACAAGTTTATTTTCAATGTTAAACATGTTAAAATCTCTCCAAGAACTCTGTGGCTGGAAGGTATTTCTCTATTATTTATGAATGATAGTTATGGTTTTGGGTAAATTACAACGAATTTCTCTGAAGTTTAACATAATTATAACCCCGTCATTGTTTGGAAAATGACTAATAGCCCCTCTAATTTTGATGGCCGTTCAGCTGTCAATAACTAGTCCAATTGTTAGTCTTTGTGAGGTTTTCATTTTTTGTATTGAACTAACTAAAATGCTCTTGTGCATTATGAATTATAATTTTTCTTATTTTCCAATTTTTACAATTTTCCAAATATTTTCCTCATTCTTGTTTGTTTTTTGTACAATTTTTTTTTGAATTTTTCCTTTAATAAATTATAGCAAGGACAAAGTTATAATTTGAGACCTCCATCCAGGATTTCATAACTTCATTAGGAGTATTGTGGGAACAATGAGGAGGTACTTAGAAGTATGTTTAACTCTAAAGAAATTCGTTATAATTTACCCCATAATTTATTTGAATTCCAAGGAATTTAATCCATTTTTATCTGCCTTGTCTTTGAAATGTCAAGGTTTTGCTTTAAGGGGCAAAAGTGTTGACATCCCAAGGACTGATGAAGCAGAAAGGGAAGGATTATGCACATTTTTCTTGGACTATCTGTGCTTGTGAAATTGAACTGTTGGTTTGGAATGAATGAAGGCTATAATATCATTTTGTCCATTTCAAGCGCCTCGTCTGAAAACTAAAGATGTAGGCACTAGTTCAATACCTCACGCTGCATCCATGTCAAAATAAGTAATGGCTATTATAACTACTATACAATTCACATAATTTTACATCTAAGTTGAATTTGAGTCCATTTTTCACTGTAATCTTGGTACCTGGGTCATATGGGACTTGTCATTTTTGTACAAGACGGCAAACGTCGGTAGAGTAATTAGCACAAGAAAATATGACACCAGTCACACGACTTTCTATTAGAATATTTTGGGACAGGAGACGACAGCGTTTGTACTTTATTAACCCGTGATTTTATTTCTTTACATTAATTGTCCTAATGTCTTTATATTAGTAGTGGTGACAAACAAAGAAAAGTAAATCACTGGTAATTACATTACATTCCCTAAAATTGGTTTTAATTATTCAAACACTCTCTATTATTTAAAAAAATTACAAACACACCCCTTAATGATGTGATTATAATTGAATGTACATTTTTTATGCAGTGATTAAATTTTACACAAACATCTTTTGAATTATATTACACTAACATGCATTGATATAGAAAGAAAAATAGTAACCCGATTAGACGTTCAAATAAAATAGTAATTTTTGTTTACTCTCCTTGATTCATATTTAAATTATTAGTTGAGCAACAACACGCACTTAGGAGGTATATCTATAATCTTACCAAAAGTAAGGATTATTTGTGTAATTAAACCTAATATCAGGGGTGATAATGTAATTTATCCTAAAAAATAAGTTATCCTACCTAAAATACTTTTGTTTAGTTTTATGTATTATAAGGTTTTCTATCATGCATAATTATCATTTGGTTGGTGGATTTTAAATCGGTATGAACTAAGGCCCGACATTACGAATTATGGAACGGGTGATAGTGTATCCCATCTTTTAGTGGGATACAATATACAAGAGATAGTATGCAATGAGGTATGTTCACTAGAAGAAATATGATTTTTCTTTAAAATTAATTATTATGGTTAAATTTAAAAAAATATAGTCGACACTAAGTAACTATGACTGCGCAACAATTATTACCCATTGTTTCTGTAAGCGAGGTTAAAGCATTTGCCAAAGATTTTTAGCTGTAACAAATTTTCTGGCCACAGATAAAATCATAAGGAATGTTGATCAATTATGGTCAAACTTGTATTTTTATATTGATTTTGTGTAATCATAATAAATAGTACTGATTTACTACGTTTTTTAAACAATAGCAAATTATAATATGGAGAATACTTAATTTGTTTTGTAGTGAATACAATGGGAAGAAGTGCCCATATTTTTATAAATAGATAATTTACGCAACCAAAACACAAAATAATGTAGCAAGAAACTATTCATCTTTCAATTTTCTAATCACATCAATAAAATCATACAAAAGATCCGAATGTTACGCAGATATCAGACTGCTCAATATACGACCAAATACAAGATAATTGATCAAAAAATTAATTTATCGATTTCCTATCTCATTCGATCATATCATACTAAATTCCGACAACATAATCAGACACGTTCTTACTATATTTTTTCCCCTTTTTTTCTTTCTTTCCTTCTTCTTGTTACAATACATTTTTATAATATTTAATTACAAAAAAATTATAGCTAAAATTTAAAAATGTAAATATTCTGATTAATATTTTTTTTATAGTTACATCTAATAAAATATATAAATTTTATTTTTAAAATTTTCCACACTCCTGAATGTACTCAAATGCTAGTACCTGCACTCAATCAATAATTGAGTGGAGGCAGCTTAGGCCCACTCATGTCATAATATATAAACCATGATGATAAGTGCCAACATATACCATATAATTGTGCTACTTAATTATTTCTAATCTTGTCGAGTAATAATGCTTGTAGCTATTCAAGATCCATGTGGCTATTATCTTAATAATTCTGTTTCAACTTAGGAACTATATAATCAATTCAACATGACATGGACAATCAGAAAAGTCTAGACAAATTAATATGGTGCAGTTCGATTGAGATTATAAGTTTGAGGTAGCGATTGAATCTCTCAAAATTATTTTGAAATTGGATTAAGATTATAATATTGGTATTTGACAATCAGAATTCAGCACTCAAACTAACAAAACAGTCAAAAACCAAGGAAAAGAAAACACAAATACCAAATGAACTGAAAAATTGAATTCCCGACCAACTAATTTGCTCATCTTGGCTCCAAAATAAGATGATCTCTCACTACTAGAAACTGTCGTTTGGCCATACTCAGAACCCCATGCGCCTGCATTCTCCTGCCCTCAAAGATTCGTTTATTGCGATTACGCCATAAGCTCCATCAAATGAGTAGGAAGAGTTTGAAATCCTAACGGTCCAGCTCTCCCCGGACGCCCCGCATCCATTCTTCAAGCCCACGCTCATGTCTAAAAATGACCAGCCATTAATTGCAAATTGGACAACGCCCAAACTAGTCTAGCAAACGAACACAAAACCAAGGCATGTAGCACAGTGTCCTCCTCCGCGTCACAGAATGCACAACCATCCTTGACCCCCACCCCTCGTTTCCTCAAATTGAACAATGCAGCGAGTGCATTTTTACAGACCTTCCATGCAAATAGTCGGACCTTGGGAGGAACCCGTGCCCCCCAAAGGAAAGACTAGTCCTGGACAATCAAACTAAGCTAGACACCCCAATTTTGTTCCACACTAGCTTGTATGCGCTACTCACGAAAACCTCCCCGTACGCATGGTCATCATCCCTTCCATCGGTAGCTCAAAACAGGCCATCATATAGGCCGATAGCACTTGCAGGACCGTCTGGATGAGGACCATCCGCTGGCTTGGGACAACTATTTCGTCGCCCAACCCTGTAGACGTTTCCACATTGGCTCATTCATCTCCTCAAACATCTCGCTGACACCTCAATGCTTGATGCCAAACTTGCCTCTACCCCATCGCCACCAGGTCTCAAATTAGTGCTGAATGATGGCTCCCTGCTCCTGATCTAGATCGCTTTCGACATCTTGTTGCACGCCTACTGTACATCGGTTTTACACGTCCAGACATTTGCTTTGTTGTCCAGCAGCTCAACCAGTTCGTCCAGGCACTTCACTCTTCTCACTGGGATGCTACCCTTCACATCCTTCGTCATTTGAAGGGATCGCCATCCACTAGTCTCTTCTTCTCCTCCACCAATTCCTCAACTCTCAGTACATACTCTGATGCGTCCTGTGCATCTCTCCCTGATTCTTGCCGTTCCATCACTGGTTTCTGCGTCTTCCTTGGGTCGTCTCTTATCTTGGAAGACCAAGAAGCAGGCCATCGTATCCAGATTGTCTGTTGAAGCCGAGTATAGCAGTATGGCCTCTACTGTTTGCGAACTCCTTTCAATCTCCTATGTGCTGCGCGACCTCCATTCGTCCGTTCCACTACCTCTCTCTTTCTAGTGTGACAACAACGCTGTCCTCCGCATCACCGCCAATCCCGTCTTTTATGAACACACCAAGCACCTCGACATTGATTGCCATATTGTTCGTGATTAGCTCAAGCTTGCCTTCATCTCCCCCTCTCACATTCGTGGTTCTGATTAGGTCGCTGACCTCTTCACCAAATCTCATCCTGTTGCTGATTTCAGCCGTTTCCTTTGCAAGCTGGGCCTTGTTTCCTGGGCTTCTTCTTGGAGGGGGGGGGGGGGTGGGGGTTCTAGCGAGCTGTGGGTTCTACTAGATGCAGCAGTATGCAGACAGCGAACTCCACACACAACGATTTCCCCACCTAGCGACCTATTTATCCTTAGTGTTTTTACATTCTTGTTTTTGTAATTAGTCAGTCTGTTGCATTCTTGTTATAACTAGTCAGTTAGTTTGTTTCACGGTTATCTACGTGGACAGGTTGTTAGAGTAGTTAGTTTCTCTCTTTCTTTTGCTTATTGTATATATACTGCTCATTCTCTATATATTACTACTATTTTTACTGAATGTGAATAACACTATTTTTTCTCCGAAATACTCTTCCATGACTGCACTATTTTGTGCTTACTCTGTTTTTCTTTAGTCGCGACACGCCAAGCAAGCTTAGCTAGCATTGCGATGTTGTACTCCTTCATGCGCGGGAAGCCAAAAATGCCCTCCTTCGTCCTATTACACAAACGATCCCCGCCAATCAACTGGACCGTGCCTTCACCTCCACCGTGCGATCCCACAAACAATCCCATGCAATCAACTTGGGACAACTATTTGGTCGCCCAACCCCGTAGACGTTTCCACATTCGCTCGTTCATCTCCTCAAACACCTCCCGTTTAAATCTCCCCATCATTGCTGGAAGGCCTAGGTACTTTATGTGTTTAGACACCACCTGGACACCTTCATTTCTTCCTTTTAACCAAACAGCAAACTATCTCTTTTATATTCGATTTTATTTCCACTATTCTTATACTCCCACTTTTTACCCCAAACAAACAGGCTCTAAGTCGATACAGTGGTAACACAAAGCATAATTAATTCAACAAATTTTGGGTGAAAGCCTAGTCTACGTAATACACTCTGAAGGAAAACTCATTCCACTTGATTGTACGCCTTACTGATATCAAGCTTTAAAGATACATGACCAACTTGCCCCTAGTTTTTATGGAGAAGAAAGTTTTTGAGCTCATAGCAAGAAGCACATTATCAGTGATCAAGCGACCAGGAACAAAAGCAGATCGTGTATCAGAAATGAGTGTACTAATAAATTATTATTAATTGAAATAAATCGATTAAATTATTTCTATTGAATATCAATATTTAACAAAGACAATTACAACAATACAATTATATTCTGATCAATAATATCAAATAAATTAAATCTAAAACAAAACATACTATTACAATAAACAAGACCTACTATGCAGTAGAACGTCCCACACACATAATGAGGTTTAAACACATGACCTCTAAAGTTACATGACCTCAATTTCGTCAATTAAACTAAGTCTTGTTAGCGGTAATTTAAGGTATAATTAGCCTTTGATTTATCAACCATAATAATATGGATTTTTTGAAAGTTCCAATTTAGTGCCTTGCTTGTTTTCAATTTTTAATTTTTAATATAGTACTGATGAAAGTAAAATAAATCTATTTATATGTACTTTTGGTGTTATATGTATTTACATGCATATAAAAATTTTCAATTACTAATTTTATAAACTAATAATATGTATTTTTTTTATAATGCTTTGATACATCGCTAATAATTCTAAATCAATAAAACTTATCAATTTTCTTTAATTAAAAAATAATATTTGATTTGACACCATTAATAACAAAACACACAATCTCATCAACTAATCTAAATATATATATTTTTTTCACACAACAATCTATATAAAAATAAAAACGCACATATTATACTGAAAACTAAAATTTAAAAACGAAAACAAAACCAAAAAAAAAAAAAAACCTAATTCTTATAATCAATTATTTAAAATACATATCAAACAACATCCATAATACTAAATAAAATTAATAATTTGTAATAGCATTATGATAAGTTTTCTGGTAAGGGAGGTTTTCAAGAATGTGCTGGATCCGACGTGGCAGTTCATCGACTGTCAGGATATCAACTAAATCAAGGTTGAATCCTCTTTTCTACCGTTGGATTTCACTTTTGTTCGCGATCCTGACTGAAAAAATTGTAGAAAAACGAACAAAAACAGCAGCTCACCAGCATCATCATCCATGCTACCATACATACATTCTTAGTTCCAAGTCTCCCTACCTCTATAAATACCTCTGCTTCTCAACACTTGTTCAAAACTCACTTCTCCTTTCTTATCAGACAAACGAGTCATTCTTTCATTTTACAAGTCCTTGGCTTAGCAGGTATGCTTTGCTTCCTTCACAGCATTTCTTCATAATGTTTCAATCTGTTTTGTTTACTCGTGTTTCAGTGACATAATTTTCTAGATTTTGTGATGGGACTGCAAGATTTCTTGTGATATTGTAAATATGTAATAATTGAGTTGAAACTTGCGTTTTTTAAAATACAACAATTTACCTCTCTATGTTTTTTAAAATTGCTTCATTTTAAAAAACACAGGGGTTAAATTGCTATTTTTTTTTAATAGAGTGGTTATTTGATCGTTTGTAATATCACAAGTATTAGTAATCTATTTTCGTTGCAGAGAGGTAGAGAGTAAAGAAGGAAACTCGGAACAATAATTAGCCATCTAACCAGCAGTTGAGATTGCGAAAAGGAAGGTGAAGGAGAGGACTGTAGTCACAAAAAGGTATTTGGATACTGACCATTTGTTGATGTGAGGGCAACTTGCGTTCCAATCCCTCAACTCCAAATTCTTGCCTGTAAATTTGAACCATTTCCATTCAATGAGATGAATACAAAGACAGCTTTTGTATGGCCAATTACATTCAAATAACAAGACAAGATAGATTGGGATCTGATCAGTGGGCTTTTGTCTTCACTCGATTGGCCAAGGACCTTGGGTGGGGGGGGGGGGGGTGGTTGATGAGATCTCAATGAACCATCAATTATTCAAACAATCTTATACTTTTTATCAGGCGGATTTGTAATATTGTTATTTATTATATTTAATGGTTGTATTGTTAAAACTAAGTAAAATACATAACTGACCATTTTTACTAAAGTAGGTTGTAGTATATAGTCATTCAGTTTTGTTTTCTAGATTTGAGATTGTTATTACCGTGGATACCTGAACGCAATACTATATTACTCAAATGAGCTTTTTTGTTTTTAAAATTTGGTATTTATAAAATAGCAATGTAAGACCAATAACTTTTAGTTGCACTTTTTAGGATAATAATATAAAATAGAAAAAATTGCATGTTACCCCCTGTTTGAATTTGAACGAAATGAGAGGTTTTGTGTTAATGGTTTAGAAATATGTAATGGAGAACGTAAGGTGTGTCTTGTATTGTTTTTTAGAGTCTCTGAAAGTATTCGACGTCTTATTTGTTGAGGGATGTGGTTTGGGTTTGTTTGTTGTCTTTCAAAACACTCTATTATTGGATTTAACTTGGGAAAAAATGCATTTTAGTCCCCCTTGATATTGTAAATGTGCAAATTACTCCTCTATAAAAAATAATTAGCAATTTACCTCCTGTAATTTTTAAAATATAGCAATTTACCTTCCTATACGGGGAATAAATTGCTTGATTTTAAAGAGTACAGGAAATAAATTGCTATTATTTTTTCATAGGAAATAATTTGCTTATTTGAAATATGACAAGGTAAATTGCATTAAACCCATTTAACTTGAGTAGAGGGTATGCTTTCTTGGCAACATTTCTTGATAAGTCTCAATCTTTCTTGTTTCTTTTGGTTTTAGTGACATAACTTGCTAAATTAATGGGACTGGAAGATGTAGATCTTAGGATTTCTTTTCATTGGTAGTTTGATTTTTGATGTGTTTTGTTGATTTTGGTGCAGATTAGTGAGGTAGACAATAAATAAGAAAACTCATAGTAGGAATTAACCATGACGATCAAACCAGCACTTCGGATTCCAGAAAGGAAACTAGTGGTGAGGGAACGGACTATACTCATCAACGTGCCGGAAAATGTGGTGGCCACCTCTGTCGCGGCGGCAGGGGGACAGGTGGAAGGGGTGTTTTTAGGAGCTGTGCTGAACCAAGACAGCAGTCGTCACGTGGTGCCGCTCGGCACATTGCGTGATGTGCGGTTCTTGGCTTGTTTTAGGATCATGTTGTGGTGGATGGCTCAAAAAATGGGGGATAAGGGCCATGATGTCCCACAGGAAACTCAATTTTTGTTGGTGAAAACACAAGATGGATCCCTGTTAGAATCGGATATCAATGGACAGGAGGAGAATAAGATTGTTTACACGGTATTTTTGCCTTTGGTAGAAGGGCCCTTTAGAGCTTGTCTTCAGGGCAACGATGGCGATGAGCTAGAACTTTGCTTAGAAAGTGGAGATAGTGATACTCTTGGATCGACTTTTACCCATTCAGTGTACATTAGCTCGGGGGTAGATCCATTCGAGACGATACATGAGGCGGTTAAGGCAGTTAAACTGCATCTTGGGAGCTTTAAGTTGAGGAATGAGAAGAAATTGCCTGGGTTCGTGGATTACTTTGGTTGGTGCACATGGGATGCTTTTTATCGAGAGGTGAGTCAAGAAGGGGTAGAAGCTGGCCTTAAGAGCCTTAAGGCCGGTGGCACACCTCCAAAATTTGTCATCATTGACGACGGTTGGCAGTCCGTTGCATCTGATGAACACCACCAACAACAAGAACAACCAGAACAACAACTGGAGCAGCCACGACTGCAGAGGCTGACCGGAATTAAAGAGAATGCAAAATTTCGAAAGGAGGACCCATCGATCGGGATCAAGAATATCGTCAATATTTGTAAAGAGAAGTATGGATTGAAGTACGTGTACATGTGGCACGCCATCATTGGGTATTGGGGTGGTGTAAGGCCAGGGGTGACGGAGATGGAGGAGTATGAATCAACTTTGCGGTATCCAAAGGTATGTAAAGCAGTGATGGAGCACGAGCCAGGGTGGAAAACTGATCCAATTGCACTGGAGGGGGTGGGTTTGGTGAATCCTAAGAAGGTGCACAAGTTTTACAATGAGTTGCATAGCTATTTGAGTTTTGCTGGGGTAGATGGAGTTAAAGTAGATGCTCAGACCATACTAGAGACACTTGGGGCAGGTCTTGGAGGCAGAGTGGAGCTGACCAAACAATATCATCAGGCTCTTGATGCATCTATTGCAAGGAATTTTCCTGATAATGGGTGCATTGCTTGCATGAGCCACAACATTGACTCACTTTACTGGTATTATTTGCTTCAATTCTTCTTTTCTTAAATTATTATTTTGAGAAACTTTTTTGACTTAAATATAGTGAATATGATCCAAGTTTGTTCTGCACAAAGGGAAAATAAATATTTGTTAACTCTAACTCAGATTAATTTGTTCATATGATTGGAAATATATTGAATACTTCAGGCATTATTTTTGTTAATTTTGTAGAAAATTGTTGCCACCATGCAAAAAATCATATGATTAGTTTGGTAGAGATGATTTGCGATGTTAAGATATTTTTTTCTCAATTACATGGGAAATTTTATTTTAATTTAGAAGTGCTCTTATGTGTTGTAGCTATTGTGATGATTTGATGAAACAGCTCAAAACAAACTGCTATTGTGAGAGCATCTGATGATTTCTTCCCACGGAATCCGGTATCACATACTATCCACATTGCTGCTGTCGCATATAACAGTCTGTTTCTAGGAGAAATCATGCTACCTGACTGGGACATGTTCCATTCTCTCCACCCAGCTGCCGAATACCATGGATCAGCCAGGGCCATAAGTGGTGGACCTATCTACGTTAGGTATTGAATCTCACCTGGTCAACTTTTCATGGGCAGATTACCTTGTAATCCATGTACATGTACAATAATATACTAATAGTTGGGTCCATTAACAGTGATGAACCAGGAAAGCACAATTTTGATATATTAAGGAAGCTTGTTCTCCCAGATGGTTCCATTCTACGAGCCCGCTTGCCCGGTCGACCTACTAAGGATTGTCTGTTTTCTGATCCTGCTCGTGACGGTGTCAGGCAAGTTTTCTCTCATTCACTTTTTCTATAGTCCAAATGTTTTGTATTGGTATAATTTCGGACTAAGTATAGAAAATAGGTGATTTTCAGAGGTGGTATTCTTTCGAAAGTGCATGATCTCTTATATTTGTTCAGCATATGCTAAATTGAAGTAGTAATTCACTGTCAGCCATGCGTTTTTGAAAACTGATTGTGCAATTAGAATTACAAGTAGACTGGTTGAGTGTTCTTTATTCTTTTCAGCCTGTTGAAGATATGGAACATGAACAAGTATACTGGAGTACTTGGAGTATACAACTGCCAAGGTGCAGCATGGAATAGTGTTGAGAGGAAGAGCGCATTCCACCAAACTAATTCTGAAGCAATAACCGGCTATATCAGGGGTTGTGATGTTCATCTCATTGCAGACGTTTCCCCCGACTCCAACTGGGATGGGAAAGTGGCTCTCTACTCATGCATGACTGGTGAGCTTAACACTCTGCACTACAATGTTGCCTTGCCGGTGTCCCTCAAGATCCTAGAGCATGAAATTTTCACGGTAACACCCATCAAGACATTGGCACCGGGCTTCAGCTTTGCTCCGTTGGGCCTCATTGACATGTTTAATGCTGGTGGAGCAATAGAAAGGCTCAAATACGACATAACAACCTTAAAGGCTCTCGTTTCCATGGAGGTAAAGGGATGTGGGCGTTTCGGCGCTTACTCATCGTCTAAGCCAAAAAGATGCACGGTGGGTTCATCCGGAGTTGACTTTGAGTTTAATTCAGCCTCTGGCTTGGTGACATTGTACTTACCTGAGATGCCTCCTGATGATAAGAAGATTCACAATGTCGAGATTGAATTATGAATTTAATATTGTAAGCCTAGATATGAGCATTAAGTAGAGTTGTGAAGGTAACAAGATATTACAGAGGCGACCTTTCCTTTGCTCTCCATGGGTTTATGATTAGCATTTTAACGATGTTGTCTTCCCACGTCTGGATAGAACTCCGAACTTGGTTGTATCCTTAATTGATATTCTTTCTGGGAAGCTCATATAGATGAATTATGGTGATCAGATGTGGAGTGTATCATAGTTCTCCCTTCTTATGGGGAGTAATGTACGTGCTTTGATGGTATATGTTATGATCATTAAGAATTAATAAATTTAGGCTTTTTTTTGCAATGCAGTAGTGAGAGCATATCAATTATGAGTATCCCTTGAATTAATATTAAGATTGATCCAAATAGTTAGTCATCACTGCACTTAGCTTTTCTTTGGAGTATTGTTAATATCAAAATTTTGGGATAAATTAGCAATTAAAATGCCACCAAAATTGATTATTAATTAGGTCTCACATTGAAGTTTATACCAACTTGGTCATTATGAATCTTTTAAATGGAGTAATCCAAAATAAAATACAATTCTTTTAATCTAAATTGGTTAATTGAACCGAGCATGTCTGAATATCAACTATTAATTAGGTAAATAATTTGAATTAAAGTTAATGGTATCCAAGTGCCCTAAAAGTGAGCTCCAAGCCGCCTAAGCTCTAACTTATGCTTATGAAAGGGTTTACAAAACAAACAGTTAGATAAACAATAAGTCAAGTCAAAACATAAGTCAAGTCAAGACACACTCAACGAATTAAATCCAAAGCTCTCGCCTACAACTAAGAGCTATTCTACATCTTCCTTGACATCAAGCTCTTGAAAGCATTGATACAAAATTTTAAACTAACTTGTACTTTTCTCACGCACGTTCAGAGAAGATTACTCATACGATTTAAGAATATGTCCAACCTTGAGGTCGCAGTTTAAATGGAAGAAATAGGGATAGTTTTGTTTTCCAAAACGTTTTCAGAGATTTATTAGAAAAATCAAACAATTAGGTGAAAACATGTAGCCATTTTACATTAAATTCATAATTTAATTTGTTCATATGTTCTATTTAGGTAATAATATTTAGCGGACTCGAAATTTATCTAAGTAAAATTTTGACATGCTCTGTGAGACAATCTCTAGTTCTCATCTCTTCCACCTACATCAACGTTTCGGGCATCACTTCCAATTGCCCCATGTAAAACCAAGTCGCTATTGTCTATCAATCCTCCATAGAGGGTAAGATAAATGACAACTCAAACATGGCAAGTCCATTCTATTCTTGTTGCCATGATGAATAAGGAGTAACTTGTACAAATGTCCTCAGGGATAGCCGACCTCAAGAAATGTAGAGGACAAGGACCTCCATGTCACTAAATTGATGGACGAAATATAGTGTAATAGTACTTTTAATACAAGCTAGCTAACACAAAATGACCTCTCTCTCTCTCTCTCTCTCTCTCTCTCAGACACACATGCACGCACTAACAGAGAGTCAGAGACATGTACAGAACTCCAATATATAGGAAAGAGAGCTTTCCGTGCATGTTAATTGAGACAGCAGATGCTATGGCTGCGTACTTTCTTTCTCCTTTTCCTCAATACAATTTTCTTTCTTTGAGATCAGACAAATTAGGTCCGAATTAAAGTAGGGAGAGTTGATATCACATTAATAAATGATGAGCCCAAATTAATCGATAATTTCAGAAATAATGATGAATTCATAAAATTCTTACAATAATTTAAAGATAAATAACGAACAAAATAATAGATAAATAATACAATATGAAAGCAGTAAAATAAATGGCTCAGGAGCCAGATCCGACAATCGAATGCCCAAGCTCCACCACCGGCCAACAACCCTCACGGTTGCAAAATTCACAAAGCCACCAAGACATTAAGACCCACAAAGATCCACTTAGGCTTCACTAAGAATCACTCAGAAAATACTAAGTATTTTGTTCTTCACAAAGAAGATATTCTCACAAAGAATTTCACAAAGAAGGTTTTCTTTTTTTCTTGTTCTTGTCTGGTTCTTCACAAACCAGAAATGAGGGTAAGAGTTTTATAGTGGTCGGACATTAAATACGAAAGCGGTGGAGGATTTTCCAAAGCCATGGAAATTGGAATTTAGAGAATCAAGGAAGAGAGAATTTAAGAAGAAAGAAAAAGGAAACAATCGGCTGAAAATGAGGGGCTTTGGAAGAAAGGATTACGGTTAGGAAATTAAGTAGCCAGGTCATGGAAGTGGGTCAGGTCAACGTGTCGGGTTGGGTGATGGGCGGTAGCAAGTGGGCTGCCATCCAATGAGGGGCCTTGCTGAGTTGGGTCGTGGGCCAAAATTAACATTTGCCTCCTTGGTCCATGGCCCAAAAAAGGGACAAGGCCCAAAGGTCAGATTTAGTACTCATCATTATCAGAACTTCTACACATTACCTGTAAAACAGAGAGAATGACCTTGTATACAAGAGTTAGGAAAAAGTAAGGTAAGTTATAAAATTTTGTTGATACTACATTTATATGTGTAATTAATTGCAAGTTTCATATGAACATGTTGTCGTATATATAATTTATATTATTATTTATTTTATAATATCATTATATGCACATCACATTGCATACTGTATACACACTACAAAATATTTTGGTTACTTATTAATTTTATTTATTTATTTTTTTGTAATAGTCCGAAGCACGTGCATTGCACGTTATTCGTGCCATCTCAATAATATCATTACTTTGGCATATTTATCCTTTTAATTCCATATTAATCCTTATTATAGTCTTTTATTTATACTAATATAAAAAGAAAATGACATCCATACTCACAAATGACAGTTTATGACATTGTTGTACCAATTTTTTGTGAAGTCAAAAATGCCCTTCAACTAATAAGATAACTACCTTATTCAAAATTTCGAATCATACATTAACTAATAAGTTAGTTTTCTTTTCATTTATTTCTTTTTTTAGTATAATGTCGATTTAAAGCGTAAAAGATTATTTATTATGTGCACGTACGAACGATGTGCGACAACGGCTAGTATAAAAAGAAAAGTCCTTCCACACTTACAAATGGCGGTTAATGACATCGGCTCTTTGATTTTTTATGAAGTAAAAAATATCATTCATGATAAAACTAACTTATTCAATTTTTCAAATTTTATATTAATTGATAAATTATTATTCTTTTTCTTTCTTTCTTTTCATTAATGTATATATATTTTACTTTTATTAATAATATATTTTAAAGCGTGAAAGATTATTTATTATATACACGTAAGAACGACATGCCACAACGGCTAGTGCATTAAAATGAAAGGCTTATAGCAACTGAATTTTGCAACAGATTTCATAAAAAAATCTATTGCAAAACTAATTAGCCACCAATTTTGCGATAAAATATTTTTCGTAGCTATAGGTGCACTGGTATATAATGCAATAGTTGTTTTCGGATGTTGCAACATTTTGCCACGGATTCAGTTCGTGCCAATTTTAGTCACAAATTGCAATGCTAAAAGATTTAACTTTTTAATATTGTGCAAGGACTTTTATGATGGTATATTCACGACAAAGTTGATAACAATTTTATTGCATAATCATTTTTTGTTTGCAACAATATTTGCAACGAAAGTAGTTGCAATATTGCGTTAAAATTAAATTAAAATTGGTCTAGTTGAAATTTTTAACTTGAGATTAGTCAAATTAGTTTAATTGAATCTTTTAACCTGGTAATTGTTAACTAAATTAAATTAGTTTGATTGAATCTTTTAACTTGCCAGTTAAATTAGTTTAGTTGAAACTTTTAACTTGAGAGATAACTAAATTAAATTAATTTAGTTGAAGCTTTTAACTTGAGAATCAACTAAATTAAACTAGTTTAGTTGAAGCTTTTATTTACTATATATTTATTTACTTGAATAATTCAATAATTAATTTAATATTAACTAAATTTGTAACAATACATATTCATGATCCCTGAAAAAGTAAATAAAACTACTTTATTTTAACTTTAGCTTTTTAAAAAAAAAAAACAAAGAGAAAAGCAAGAAAGGTAATTGTTTTGTACTATTACATTTTCTTTTTCATATTTTATCTTGATTAGGCTATTCAATAAGGTGTAGAAAATATAAAAAAAGATAAATGATAAAAGGAAAAGAAAGAAAAAGTAATTAATAACTTGTTGTTGATATCTTTTTAATATAATTTTCTTCTAGTATAATTTGTAATTTGATGTTGTCGTGTTTCTTTATTTAAATTAGTAGAGAAAAAGATATACATAAACTTTTTTTTGAATGATTATGTACTAATGTACTAATTCTCATGTTGGTTAAAGGAATTTAATATATAGTTATATATATATGTTTTAAATTATATCTCCCAATCATAAACACTAAGATAAAAATTGAAGAAAAAATATTAAGAATCTATGGTTGCCAACGGGATTTTGGATCTCAAACAATTTGGTTCTCAAACTTTAATTTTTTTGGCACTTTGGTCCTTCCGTTAACTTTTCTGTTAAACATAACGAAAATTTCATATAAAGTGAAAAACAATTAATTCTCCCCCCGCCCCTCCCCCCCAATTTTATGGTGTTTTTCAAGTTGTAATACAATGCACTCATATTTCCTATTTTTCTTTAAACTTCAAAAGAGAAGAAATAAATAAATTTAAGCCACAAATTTTCTAAATAATCTTAACAAAAAGATGTTCATATTTTAGAAAATTTATTGCTTAAATTTATTTCTTTTTGTTTATTCGCTTTTGAAGTCTGAAGAAAAATAGAAAAAATAGATGTATTGGATTACAACTTGAAAAGCACTACAAAATGGAAGGAAAATAGCAATTTTTTTCACTTTAAAATGAAATTTTCGATAAGTTTAACGAAAAAGTTAATAGAATGGCCAAAAGTGCCAAAAAAATTAAAGTTTCAGGACCAAATCGCACTAATGACTATATTTGAGGACCAAAAAAGCATTTATCCCTGTTGCTAACTTATTTGAGAAGTTAACATATTTATAAACTAATACATTGTAATTTTGGATATTATATTATGATAAAACTTTTAGGGTTGTGATTAATTAAATAATATTTTATTTATACATTTTCATATAATATCATTTTTATTATAATGTTTTAATTTTGTGGTAGCCTAGATATCTTACTTATTCTCATGTTGTTAATTATAGGGGTTTAAAATAGTTTTATAATAATATTTTAATTTATATACCCAATCATCATTTCAAAAGAACAAGCTCATAACAATGGATTTTTAGCAATGGAATTTTCTATGGCAAATTTACCATGAAATTTTCGATGACTTTGCAATAGATTTTCAAATTTCATGACAAACCAGCGAAAAACTTTTCCAACGACTAACCGTTGCAATGTTTCGTTGCGAAAGTTGGTCAACTTTAGAGTGGTCCACTTTCATCACAAGTGGTAAATTTTGTCATGGCATGATTCCATTGCAATTTCCAATGCATTTTGCAATAGATGATTTTCACGGCAAGTTTTGCAATGGATATTGCAACAGTACAAAGTCAGTTGCAATTTAATAAATTCTTTTGCCATGGGTTTGCAACAACTTTGAAATTATATTTTTTAAATAAGATGGTCGTTGCAAAATCCGTTGCTACATTTTGCCACAGACTACTTCCGTTGCAAATTTACAATGCATTTTGCATCGCATCAATTTCGAGACAAATTTCGCAACAGAATTTAAAATTATATCCATTGCAAGTATTTTTCAACAAAAGCTACAACAAACCAAAGGCCTTCCAATTTAATAATTTTTTCAACGGCAATTGCAGACGAATATAGTCGTTGCAACTCTTACAATTTTTTTCACAATGGCTTTTGCAACGACCTTCAAGTTACTTTATTTTATTTATTTATTTTTTGCAACAGAATTTGCAACGAATTTAAATTTCATGGCAAAATACACAGCAAACGATTAATGAAAGAATACTTCCATCATACTTCATTCTTATTTTTATATCCGTTCACACCTCTTCTAACTACTCTTTAATTCCTTTTACTCTACTTATTTTTCATCTTTATTTTGCTATTCAACTGTTGGTGATCACGCCGGTAAAACATGTCACATATTTGCAAGTTTAGCTAGCTTACGTTATGGTTAGTACAAAAGCTTATGCTAACATATTTATATGCAGTCATTGTGTTGATGGTTTGTCCCTCATGAACAATATGGTAAATACAATTTGAATTTGCATTTGAACATTAGAATATGCATGGTGTTCTAAGTGTAGGTGGATTGATCCTATCAAATAAGTTAAGATGCAGTCTCGGTATCATGTAAATCGGAAACATTTGTACCAAAAACAATGAACCAATTATCCTAGCATAACAAACTACCCAAATGTACTACGTCCAATATCCTTATTTAAGAAGACATAAACTAGATTCGATGACTATACGTAGAATAGAAGTTAGACAAAACTGTTGAATCAAGGTGGGCTGAGACAACATTTCAAGAGGATGAGGTCGATTCTATTTGGTATATTTTTTTATTAATTCATATAACCCTGTGCGAGTTAGAGCAGACGACGAAAAATTTACTAATGATGAATATGAAAAAGATAGTTTTAAAAATTATAAAGCCAATGATAATTATTATGATTTTTATATGATTGATTAGACACCGTGTCTCATCTAATATTTTTTTAATGCTTTGTTACAATGTTCCTTATTTAAATATATTTTATCTATTTAAAAAATACAATTATTTTGATAATGTAAAAAAATAAATTAAGTAACATAAGTATTGATTGTGCATGTAAAAGAAAATATATGAATACCGAGATAAATTATTTTTTAAAAAACCTTGCAATAAAACTATTAATTAAAAAGATAAAATAATTTCGTAAAAACTTATAAAAACAATATTAATCGAAAGGAAAAATTAAATTATTTTTTTTAATTTCTATCAAAATTAACACCGCAGTATCTCCCTCCACATTTCCCTCACTTTCTAATTTATTTTTTACTTTTCCTCCCTCTTTTCCCTCTCGTCATTTCTTCTCTCTCTTCCCCTTCACTTTTCCCGCTACTTTGACCAATCAAAACCCTCATTCTCACTTCTCTTCTTTTCCCGCTTCTATATACATATATCCCCCCCGTCAAATTTGCACTGAAGTTCTAGACATTCCGTTCCTACTTTTTTGTAACAACTTTCCGATGGTTTTAGCACAATGTTATGGTATCACATGATATCCGTCTAAAAACCTTCTAATAGTCCATTAGTAATAGCTATGAATGTCGGACGTCGAATTAAAATATATTTTTGTATTACTATTTATATTACAAATTTAAATCATCAATAATGAACATATCAATTATCAATAACTAATAAATAATATTAAATAAATAAATATATATATATATATATATATATACCCACAATAATGGAATTTAAAGCATAGGGACTTATTTTTAGAAGAAAGGAGTAGTCCACCGTAGTGGCCTTGGGTGAGTCTTACATGGTACAAAACAAATGAATCCGAGGAGAATTAAAAGCTCTGCAAGGGCGCAGCATCCGGGAAAGAGGGAGAAACGCCAATAGCAAGGCAATAATGCCATCCCCCTATGAGATGGAACATCGCAATAGTCGTCGTCGTGTCGCTATTGGCATCTACTCATTGGAAAACTTCAACCATAAATCTATATATATATATATGTTTTTGATGTGAAAGTTGTGGACCATTTGATAGATGTGAAATTTGATGTGCATGCGCAAAAATTAAATAAATATATATATTTAATTTATAGACGTAACGTCAAAAGATTTAATTTAATTTAACTTTACTTTTGATCTTTTTAGCTAGTAATAATTCACAAATTGTAATCACAGATGGACAAAGATAAATTACAGTTTGATGCCACACATTTAACAGTGGGATTGATTATTTTTATATCAATAGAAAAAAATATGATTTTTTGCAACAATTAATTACCATAGTCAAAAGAAAATAATCATGACAAATACAAATTAACTAAGGATTCGCAATGGGTATTAATCATTATTTCTGCAAGCGTGACCAGAACATTAGTTATGGCCAAAACCATAGCAAATGTTTTGGCTATGGCTAAAAACTACGATGAATATAATATTGATTGGACGTGGTAAAAAAATTAATTTTTACTTTGATTTTGCTTAATTGTGGTTAATAGTAGTGATATACAATGATTTTTAAGCGGTGATTATTTATAATATAGCGCAAATTCAATTTTTTTCATAGTGTATATATATACTAACAGAAATATGAATATAAATTATGGCTAAATACCATGAAAAAATTAAAAACTTATGGCAAATACTAACTAACCACAGCTATGTAACGCCTATTGATCGTTGTTTCTACAATCAAGGCTAAAACATTTGATAAGGTAAAAATTGTTGTAAATATTTTGGCTATAGGTAAACTACAAAGACTTTTGATTAATCATGGTCAAAACTTAAATTTTTCGTATTGATTTTATCTGACAATAGTAAATGATATTGATTTATTATGATTTTTGAGCAGTACTTATTTATAATGGCCTTTAACTTAGGGGGTGGCATTTTTAAGTCATGTACAAATTGATTTTGGCAATTTAGTCATGTAACTTTATAATTTTGACAATTTAGTCATTCTTTTGGCTAATTTGATCTGAAATTGCAATTTACTTGCAATTTTAGTCCTGTAAATAAATACATGAAGGACCAGAATTGCCAACTCTTCTAAGTTATAGGCCTAAAAATACCAACGCCCTTAAGTTAGAGGACTAAAATTGTAATTTAATTGGATCGTGTGCAAATTACATGCAATTTTCTGACCAAATTTGGCCAAAAAATGATGAAAACTGCCAAAATTTTTAAGTTACAAGACTAATTGCAAAAATCAATTTGTGCAGGATAAAAATTACCACCCCTGTAAATTACAGCATTAAAATTGCACTTTTTTCCCTATTTATAAAGTAGGAAATAATTATTATATTTTTGGGTAGTTTATGTATATGGAGTTATTTAATTATAACATTAATAATTTTGATTAGTGGATGAAGGACAGCGAAATCAAGAAGCAGATAGCTTTGGATCAAATCATAGCTTTTTCTTGTCTCTTAATTTCTACTTTTTAAATGGTTTCCTACTCCATAAATGGACAAAGAGCAAAGATGGATTTGCTTTTCAACACTCTTTATAGCCAGAAAGCTTCACAGCTGATACATATATGTTTGTATATTCATACCTTTTTGACTTCATCAAAGCCAACCTGGTTTTCAATATTATCGCTTTAGAGTTGTCTGATTTGGGTATCAATTCATTCCACTTAGTAGGAAATTAATTTATCTCCAATAAAAATAAAATAAGTTGGTTAATTGAAATAAAAGAATGATGCACTTATTTTAATTTAAATAAAAATATAATATGTTTTTTTTTAATGTTTCTGTTTTTTATTTTATGGATTTAAATTTAAAAAAAAAAGATCTCGAGATCTTGATTTAAATTAAGACTTAATTGCATTTTTAATTCTATAATTATAGTTATTTGGCATTTGAGTTCGGTTATTTGTTAGAATTATAAAATGATCCTTCACCTTTTCCAATATCACAACTTTAGGACAAAATTGTTTGGAGTTATGATTTCACTTTCTGGTCAATGTTAGAAGTTTTTTGCCAATTTAATTTATTCTAAAGTTATGAAATTAAAAAGGGTTGTGGGCATTTCACAATCCTAACAAACTACAGGACTAAAATGCCAAAGGAATACAATTACAGGACCAAAAATACAATTAAGTATTAAATTTAATAAATGCAAAAAGAGAATTAATCCCACAACAAATAAGAACTTAAAATCAAGGAATAAAGGCAAAAAAAGAAAAAGGGTTGAGGGCTATTTTACAATCTTAACAAGTCGCAGGATTAAAATATCAAAGGGATGTACAGGACTAAAAATACAATTAAATATTAAATTTAATAAATGCACAAAGAGAAGTAATCCCACTACAAATAAGAACTCTAAATCAAGGAAAAAATGCAAAAAGAGAAAAGGGTTAAGGACTATTTTACAATCCTAACAAGTTATATGATTAAAATGTCAAAGATATATAATTATAGGACTAAAAATACAATTGAATGTGAAATTAAATAAATGCACAAAGAGAAATAATCCCACTACAAATAAGAACTTCAAAGGAAAAAATACCAAAAAAATGCTGCAAATTACAAGGAAATAGGTAAGAAATTTTGGTGCAAATTCAAGAATATTAAATCCAAAAGAAGAAAGATAGGAGCACATGCACTAGAGAATATTGAAGAGGATTAACAAGCAGGGGGTATTTTAATATATATAAATAAAAGTTAATCAAATTTGCTACTTTAACTTAGTGTTATATATATATACATACATATATATATATATATAAAAATTAATGCAGAGCAGCTGAGTGGTCTTGAATTGGAGGCAACCACCTTGAGCACTTATGTATTAATTATTATTAAATAAAAAAGTAATACATAACATGTTGGCCGTACCATCCAAAGAAAGGAGGCATGCAGGAACATCAGGATCTCATCTTGAGGCATTACAGCTTTAAAAAGACAAAACAACATTGTTCTGTTTCTTCCTACCAGAATGTCTTTTACCTCTGGGGTGGTTGAGGTGGGGGAGGGGGGGTGGGGGGCTCCCTCCCTAGTTTTCCTGCATTTGTTCCGTTTTCTTCTGCAAAACTTTTTAAATATTATATGCGACCAGCACTACGACAAAATGAATTATTTTCTATATTATAGATCATTACAATTTAAAATTATACCAAATTAATATTATTTATTATAATAACATAAAATCGTTATGAAAACTTAAATTTAAAGACATTTAATCAACATTCGCATCATTTTATTTATAGTAAAAATATTTGCCGTAAATTATGACTTGCTTACAAAAACAACTCATTGATATTGCGCAACCATTGTTAATTAGTATCTATTTTTTTTTTTTACTTTTAACCATGATAATTAATCATAGTAAAATATCATATTTTTTTATAATAAAATCCTTGTATAAAAGCATTAAAAGAAAAAAGTAAAAATAAAATGTGGCAACCCCCGAACTTCTTAAAAAAAAAAAAAAAAAAAAAAGCAGAAGAAGAAACCCTAATTAAATTAATTTTGTTCGCAGTATATATTTGACCTAAAATACGGTCAGGTACTTTTTGTTTTCCACATAAAATAATACCACCTATTAAATCATATTTTCATTTAACTCAGTAAGTACAGTAAAAAGTTTGATTATATACCAGCATGTATATATGCTACGTATATTAGTACAATTTATCAAGTGCGAGGGCCTTGAAGTAATTAATTTTTATTAGCTAAATGTGCATTGACTAAAATACCCTCAAATACATTTGCTTTGATTTTCCACAAGCTAAATTCTCTTTGATTTTACTCTCGATTAATTTTCTGCGCAAGCACATTTAAAGTTCAAATATTTCAATAATTTTGATAATTAAGTAATTAATAATTTTATCAACATATTCTCCTTTACAAAATTAAATAAATACAACAAAAATTTAAATTTATACATACACATTAAGTGTACTCCGATAGCAGGTATTAATAAATTTATAGGGAATAACATGCAACAATTACACTACAAAAAGATACAAAATCAGTGACAAGAAAATTCAAGTGACAACTTTAGTATTGTCACTAATTAAATATATTTAATTTGTACAATGGAATTAAGATGAGATAGATATTTTTATTATTTGAATCATACTTTTATCATAATTAATGACGGCCAACCACATTAATATCGAGCTTGGGCTAAATGAAGTAAATAAAAAATAGACTTTAATTGACAGGGATATCAAACTCAAACCTAATTTTAAGTAAAAAGGGCCTAAAGTGACAAGAATGTTTATTTTGTCACACTAATGAATTTCATTATTTTAATACTTACTATTATTTTATAAATATTGTTATTAAAGCAATGTGCACAAAATTGTCAATGTATACAATTAGTGACTCACGTAGAGTGACAACCTAGTGACAAAATAAAATTATTGTCACCTAATATATATCTTTAATGAGAACTTTAAAATTATCACTTGATATTTCGTCAATAATATCGAATTTTCTTATAATGTTAGTCAATGAGACTTAGCCCAATTACCGAAACTGAGCTATATATAGTAGACGTTATTTACATTTCATTTAACAAGTATTGTTGATCAAATTATGATTGTTATAACTATTAACTATTGATATTTGACAAGAATCATCGTAATCAAATTATTTCAATTAATAAGAGTTGAGCGTTCCAAAAAAAGAAAAAGAAAAAAGAAAAATGCAATAATGAATTTTGTATTTTTG
>NC_026151.1:6801450-6850727 GCF_000512975.1 Sesamum indicum
GTGGTAAAAAGGCTTGCTAACAAATTCCCTTCCTGCATCCTCTTTCAGAAACATGCTTCACCTAATCTATATAAATGGCTTTGTGGGGTGGTTGCATATCACAAAAGGCAATGCAAACTATGTGGTCCATCTACATTCCACCCAAAGCAATTATGGACTATTTATGCAACCTTATTATATATACTTCAATTTCCTCCTATTTAAATAAGCAATTCCAACCCCTATATTAATTATGCGAAATACAGCCTTTAAAAACAATCAATACACATTACAAATTTACCATACTAGATATATGTATGTATGTACACCACTTCATTCATGCAATTCATTATCAGAAATGTCTACATTTGGATCGAAAATTTTAAATTCGAAGCAATAATTACAAAATTCAAACGACTCTATGTCGAAAGTATGCGGATTTGATTGATATTTAAAAAGAAATTGTAGTTAGAAAGACGCAAGATTTGAAATTTTTCACTTGATGAAATTTATAAGTTCAAATCCGTTAATCCAAACATGACATTATTGTATATATAGATCTGTAGATTAAATTGGTTGAGGGTTATATGTATGTACGGAAAACCTTAGAACACAAAATATATATATATGTTTATATATATACTATAATTATCAGGGAATTATATCAGTCCCCACCAATCATGGTGGGTAAAACAACTGTTCTTCCTTCCATTTACACATTCTTTTTTTGTATTTTGTGAATCGAAAGATCTGAAACAAAATAGCAAACCAATCTCTTCTTATCCTCTGCCTGTGGTTGAGGAAGGGGATTGGAGACCGGACATCATATCTCTAAACAAAAATATTAAATTGATCAAAAAAAAAAATGGGAAAATTCTCAGTTGATCGATCCATACAGCAGAAATGAAATTTCTCTTGGTTTTACTGAAAAATATGAAGTAAATTCAAAAGGGTCCTCACCAGATCTAGCCTTCCAACAGCACAACTATGAATTTCATCCGTCCGATCAAATGCAGTTTCAAAAGGTTAAGAAAATAAAATAATAAACAGCGAGGATGGTAAATAAAAGAAGATAATTCAATAGTAAAAGCCAAACACTGTTCAGAGTTTGAATTTCTCCCTGGCCCTCCCCATATCCTCCCACAGCTTTATTGAACCGCAAAAGGCATCAATCATCTCCGGTAGGAGGCCATACGTACAGTTATCTGCAGTTTGCTGTTCAAGAAAGCTGTGGAAGAACACGAAAAGAGCCATTTCTGAAGGCCCTTCAAAAGCATCATCTGCTGCAACCCTAAATAGGGTTTCTTGAAACAAATACATACACATATATATACATATGTTAGAGAGAGAGAGAGGAAGGGGAGGAGAGAGAGAGAGAATAGCAAGTGTAGGTTTAAGTGTAGAAGAGAGGGCAATATTTATAGGAAGATTGGAAGTCTTTTCCACCAATCCCGAGAAGAATATTGGCCTATTAAAAAGACTGACTGCATTTGATCCAATTAACATATCAAACTATGGTAAAAATATGAGCATCATAAGTAGTGCAAAATTTTGGAGTACATATATGCATCATCATTATATTACGTGCGGTTAGGATGCAATCTAGCGGATCCAACGGTGGTGTTGGCCATTATAGGGTACATTAGGAGAGTCCCTACCTAGATCTGTCCCTTCCTAGATAGCTAGGAATGCAATTTGGTAAATACACATTTTAATTTTCTAGAAAAATGTTGATGTACTAACTTCGATTATTTACACCCTAATTATAACAGTATCCAATAGGGCTGAAAACTAAACTAAATACACGAAACTTGATTAAAATCAATAGATAAAAATTCGTTTATATTTATTAAATTTAGTAAAATTAAAATTTAAATAAAAAGATGTATTCAATAAGTTTTTAAATTTGATTAAATTAGTGTAAAAATAATAAAATATACTTAAATATATAAAACCATTCAAACTCGACTAAAGTTTAATTCAAATAAGACTCCTTTGAACTTGATTAGGGAAATAATCAAAATAAATTCAAATAAAAATTTTCAAGCTTGATATTAGTTGAAATAAGCTCAAACAATAATATATTTATCTCAACCCAAATCATTTACGACTCTAAGTTTGAGCAAATATTGAAGTCAAATTGAATATCCAATAATGTGATTTGATAGTTCAATTATTTAACCAGGAAGGTTTATTTCTTGGTGCACTCAAAGTTAGCATTTTATTGAATATAATTAGTGAGTCGAATAGTTTACAATTTATTATATTTTATCGACTCAAAGTTAAGTAGTGAATGATCAGTAAATAAATACATAAAAAAAAAATTATGAAAAAGATTTTATTAATTTGGTAATAAAATTAAGTTATTAACTATTTATTCTTTTAGATAAAAATCAGTAATTACATATTAATTTTTTTGATATATTTTGATATATTTTTCTTTAAAAATATGATAAAATATTTATATTTATTCATTTTTTCTAAAAATATTTAACTTTTGGTTAAGTATATAGATTTGTCAATTTCTTTTGAAAAGGATATATGAGATGTTAGTTATATTATATTTATTGCGTATCTACTATATATATTAATTTATACTCCACTTTTGATTAAGTTCTTCCCTTATTAAAAAAAATTAATTAAAAAATAATTTGGTAATGATTTAATATGTAAACTACTAAAATATATTGAGAATAATAAAATTATTCAAAATATGAGAGGCATTTTTGTCCAAGAATATAAATATTACATTTATCAGTTTAGGTGGATAAATATTAATTATATAATGAATACAATGTATTTCACTCTAATTTAAAAAATAAACAAACGACATATAAAAAAAATTGAGACACCAAAACGGTGCTTTTTAATTATTATAAGGTATAGAGATATATATATTTTCACTCTATTCAAGACGTTGGATGAGACTTTAAAATGAAAAAAAATCGTGCATATTTCTATTAACATTTGTACAAGTTTTGGTAGATATATATATAGCTAACAAGGACCATTTCTCGATTTATGCGTATTATTTTTGTGCAAGGACCATGAAGTTAATCTTCTCTGTAACGTTTCAATTTTATATATGTCGTTCTTAGGTTCGCTTCACTTTTGATCTTATTTATTATGAAATTGGTAATTTTAATCCCATAATTTATAAAAATACTACTTTTGATATTTTTCCACTTTTCCGTTAGTCTTTAAAGTCGATAGCCATGTGCTCGGCATATGACTGTAACTTTTCTTTTTTTGGAAGGAAAATTAGCATCTTTTCTAACTTGGTAACATTATTGGGAGGAAATATAACTACCATAGAGGGCAAAGAATTAAGATTTAAATAAATTAGGGTAAGAAAAGAGGATTTCTCTTGTCTATCATAAAAATTCAATCCCACCCCTCTCATATTGTTGTATCCTTAAGAGAAATAGAAGCTAATAAAGAATCATGTCTTCCAAAGTGAACCAACCGGGTTGAATGGAGGGGGATTTCCGTTGAACTTGGGGTCTCGCTAGCGCATCTCTTCGACTATCCATGCTGCTTTCTATCTCTCCAATGTAGGAATTTTGCCTTTCTTCAAGATTTTCATTGTGGATTATTTTTAGGTAATTTTGAGTTCGAAACTTTAGAGAATTGGGGTTGTATTTGATTTAGGTCAAATTAGAGGTTTTTATTCCTAAAGACAACTATTAAGTCAATCTTTCCCCAGTCAAAAATAATTAATGGCCCAATACTGAGCACGTGGCTGTCACTGTTAAAAAAATAACAAACAAGTGGATGAGGACAAAAAATTAATTATTTTTTGTCAGCTATAAGATTAGAAATGCTAATACTGTAATGAGTGGGATCGAAAGTGCAACAAGCCTAATTTAAGGGACCAAAAATACTATTTATCTAGCTAATAATATATATCATATTGTAATTTTTAATCAAATGACAAGTATTGATAAAATGAGAAATATTATAAGAAATTGATCAGGTCTATGGTAGATTTTGATTAATCAAATGATAATTGGTTGGATAATTCATCAAATAGGGCTAGTTATACTGAAACTTCATCTGAAAATGAAAAATTAAATGTTTTTTTCGAAGAAGTTACAAAATTATATTTATTTATACCCCTCTAAAAATTCTCTATTTATACTTGAACCCTTTTTTTTAGGGTTTAGACAAAATATGCTAACATTAATAACAAATAAAATTACATAAAATCATCCATTTTGCCCCTCATTCAACATTTCAATATATATTTTTGTACTTGTAAGGGGATAAATGTAATATTTATATTTTTTTCTTATAAATAAAAAATTATAACATAAAAATATTAAATGAGGATAAAATTAAAAATTGATGTATCTTTTTTTCTTTTTGCTAAAAGTAGCAGTTCTCATCCCAACAATAATAAAAGGAATCAGGTATAAATGGAAAATTTTTGGAGGGAATGTAAGCTAAATTTTAGAAGTTTTCGGGAGAAAAATATGTTTATATTTTTAGCAGGGGTCTAAATACAATTAACCCTTCAAATAAAATTAGTCTAAGATTTAAAACAAAAAAATTAGGGCAAATTGCATATATAAATTAGTTGCAATTCGGTTGAATTTAGTCAAAAATTCATACATATAATTAAATTTAATAATTAATTGCAAATATTAAATTATTATTTGAAATTATATAATTAAAAAAATTAAGAAGGATTTTAGTAATTGTAAATAAAATATTACAAATTTCAATAACACCACCGTCTCCACACATCATTGTGGAAATAGTTCTAAAAAAATAATCCTAAAACGGATTAATCGTTCCTAAATATAACCCAACTCAAACTAATGCATACACCGTAATGTGTTCCAAATAATAATTCTAAAATAATTACAAAAGAGCGTTCCAAATATATAATAAATCATGCCTAAAAGTACTCCAAAAAATGTGCACCATACAATTTCAATGATCGTTCTTAAATGTGTCACCATCATAAATAACAACAGTTCAATATTTCAGCCAAGCATTTTCTAGAAACTGTTCCAAAATTATTCCAAATTTATTTATATAACCATTCCAAAACTTATCCAATGTGTTTCAATCAAATAAATCAAATTTTCATATTCAAGTACACTATTATGAACGGTTAAGAACAATGTGGTACAATACTCGTTCCACGTTGGAAACAGTCCTACACCAACCATTCCTAAATTTTAGATACATCTTCTATAATGACGGAACGTAAACCGTTCCAAATTTTGATTCAAATTAATTTTTTGAATTTTGAACCGTTTCAAAAGGCAAAAGAATTGTTCCTAAATCCGGTACAAATTCCGCATTCTTTTTTGTACTGGCCATCACTACCAAAAAACAAAAAAAGTCTCTGTGACGGATAGTTGTGATGGATTACATAAAAATTCCATCATAATAAATTTATGACGGACAAAGCGACAGTTAAATGGAACTCATGGGAGACCCTGTTGCAAACTATTTGCAATGGCCAAATGATTCAGTTGCAGTTTTGCAATAGGTGCGAAACTGTTGCAAACACCCAATTTTGATACAAGGGGCTTTGGATGTGTTTTTTGTCGTAATGACATTGAAGTTTTGGGACGGATTTGTTGCAAAACGGTGACGTTTGTGCAGGAAAAATTATAATTATAGTCCTGTAAGTTAAGAAATGATAGTTTTGGTCCTGCTCAATTAAAATTCATAATTTGGTCTTGTAATGTTAAAAATTGTAGCAATTTTTAGTCTTTTTCAATCAATTTGACCGAAAAATTTCATATAATCAGTCATTTCAGCACACGTATTTAGACTTCTGGTGAACTTAATGGCATGGTAGTCTAGCATTTTCAGTACATTCCACATCATCAATTATATCATCAAGTGGCAATTTTCTTTTAATTTTACCAAGTTATAATTTAGAAAAAACATGCTGGATTGCCACGTCACCAAAAGACTCAATTTAGGTGTTAATATGACTGATAACGTGAAATTTTTTGTCAAATTGATAAAAAAGAATAAAAATTACCATATTTATAATTTACAAAATTAAAATTACATTTTTTTGGGTTGTGCAAGTCATATGACAGAATTTGCGACTTCCGAGATTACAAAATTGTGCAGTGGTTGTTGTTTATGTAACAATGGAAAGACCCGTAGCAAAAATGGGATGTTTGCAACTGATTATTATTTTATAATGATCTCAACTAGAATTGCATTTTCTTGTGCGACTTGCTTTGACCTTCCCAATTCCGCCCAAAAAGTTTTTTTATTTTTTTTTATTATGCTTAAATTTCAATATTTTCTTAATTTTTTAAATGCAATTATAAATGACAGTTAGTAAGAAATTTAATAAACAATACAATAAATATTAAATTTAAAATAATCCTTATCTAGGCATGTGGCCTCTTTATTGTCATTAAGAGACTACAGTGTTGGGTCCTTTGTAGTCTATTGCGTCCACCTTTTTCACCAAGGCTGACGGCAACTCCCCTGGTGGTGTAGCAGTTGTGGTTGGTGGTTCCAGGATCCCCAGTTGTTCCATCATATGATTAATGAGGGGTCGCAGCTCATCGACCCGGCAGTCAACCCTATGCTCGGACTTGGAGTCGACATTTGTAGTAGTTGACATTCTCGAGTGGCTAGTGAATGTGGAATGGGTCTCGGAACCCATCCCAAGTACTCGACCCTTCTTCTATCCACCTGCTACAATCAACCACAGCTCCTATGGCGCGCTAGTGGTGGACATGTCACCAGTGAAAGGTTGTGGACCTGTTGAGGAACCAGGTGCAAGCATGGAAATTAAAAGAAATAATGTAAAATAATCAGATCATTCGTTCTCAACCATTCGATACATATTAAAATGCAGAACAACATAAAATAATATGCTTTTAAAGAGTGGCTAAGGAGCAAAATACAAGGACAGAAAAATAACCACGAAAAATACATATTCTAGTTTTTCTATTCGGCTTCAAGTGTTGATTCCAGTATCCACTGTACTGGTCCACAAGAGGACTAAACGTATAATCCCTCTAAAACTAGATCATACCATACCCATGAAAGTAAATCTAATTCTCTTGTTAGTAAGAACTTGATCGATGGAAGAAAATGGAACCGTTTGGCAGTATTAATTAGTTTAAACGATTTTTTCTTGTTTTCTATTTGGATATCCTTCAAGGAGAACTCAAACATGGATAATTGGAGAGGAAATTTTGTGGCCTATGGATGAAAAAGGAGAGAGCCAAGAGTCCTAGGTTATAGGGAAAGTTGTTGTGTTGGAAAATCTAATTTTCAAACTTGTATCTTACTAACTATACCCAAGACAGTTCGTATACACACAACTCTAGTAGGAAACTATTAGGAATAATTTTATTTTTGGTACCTAAAGTATATTGTTTTTTCAATTTTAGTATCCAGGTATCCAAGTCATCATACTTGGTACCCAAAGTTTTTAACTTTCATATGCCTGTGTACCCTCCGTTAGGTTGACCGTTATAACAAAGGTCAACCCAATGTTGGAGAAAAATTAGGCAGGACCTTGTCTATATAAGGGCATGTCTGGCTACCATTTTATTCAGCACAAAAAGAAATTCTATTTTGATTTGAATTTTATAGTTACGGACAATAATATTAAAAAAAGAATCTTTTCACCCAATTTCTATTAAAAACTACTAATTCAAAATGTTATGGAAATACCAATTCAAATATTTTCTCCCAATTCAAATCATTATGGAAATAAAAATGCATGCTACATGTGGAGTAATATAGAGATAATTGCCTAGTAATAATTCAAGAAAACTAACAGAGTCTTCTGTTCAATCACCATTCGCCTTCTTCTCGAAAAATAAATAGAGAAAAATCAAATAAGCCAATGAAAGGGTGTCAATGTACTTGTGAGTCAAATAAAATTACATATCCATACTTTGATTTATTACATCGTCGTTTGTGCACAAAATAAAAAACACATTTCAATTATTTCTTTTGGTTGAGAGAATTTTATTTATAAATATATTAAAAATTAAGAAAATTATAGCAAAACCCTCGATAAATAGAGTACGATAACATTTGCACTGTCGCCAAGAAAAAAAGAAAAAAAGAAAAAAAGAAAAAAAGAAAACAAATGTGCTTTTTCTCAGTAAAATTGGTATATGTTGACAAAAATTGGATTAAATATTTTTTTTAAAAATTATTATCCTCAATTGTGAAATTGAAATCAAAATGAGTTAAAATAGAATTTTTTTGTATGTGAATACAATGGAAGCCAAATATGCCCTTATATAGACAAATTCCCACCTAATTTTCCCTCTAAAATTAGGTTGACCATTTGTTTTAACGGTTAACTTAATGAAAGAACTCAGACGGAGAAAGTTAAGAACTTTAGGTACTAAGTTTGATGACTTGAAAATTTGGGATACTAAAATTGAGAAAGAGGCATATATTGGGTATGAAAAGTGAAATAATCCTAAAACTATTATGTGGGGCTCTTCCTTAGAGTACCACTCGGCCCCTCTTCCACCAAACAGGAAAGTGCAACTTCCCTTGACTAGGCCTCTTTCCTAAATTGGCTAGAGTTTGATTATTTGGATTTAATTTATTTTAATTTATCCAATAAATTAAATCAAGCCCGATAATTGATCGATTGAGCTTCATACTTATTCGTATTAAATAAAATACTAATTAAATCAAGCCCATGTGAATATTTAATTTAATTAAATATACACAAGTGCAAATATAGTTAATTAATAAATCAAATTTATTCAATCAAGCCCAAACACATAATTTGTCCAACTATTTATTTTTGGCCCATCTCCACTAATTAATTAGTCTAATTCATTAATTAGATAAACTCATCTACTAATTAATTAGTCCATGCCTTATTACATTAATTCAATTAATTTAAATAAGCTATGCTATAATTTAATTGATCCAATTAATTAAATGTTTGGGCCATCTATCTAATAGATTATTCCAAATAAAGTATCCAATTATTTATTTTTCTTCATGAATAAATTTAATCAAATCAAATTAATTTATTTTTTTGGAATTAATTCTAAATTAATTTCATCACTTCCACAATAATTTGTGTGTGACTCTTTAGATTCACCATCAACTAGATTTGAGCTTGTGATCAATAAAATTGATTAAACCTAACTTAATTATTTTCAATTATCCCATAACAAGAAATGTCCATTACCATGGGTGGCCATCTAGCAACAATTCATGGTACTAGAGACAATGTGAATGTCAGTGTAAATATTTAGACTTCGAGTTCCATACAGGTATGGTCCTTTCGTCGATCGTCTACTGCCTTAGTCTAGGGCATAAAAATTGGATGTTGGTTCTCATATTTGACTAGACAATTATTGTTCGTACTCGAAATACATTTACTCTCATGATCTGACCTAGGGAACCTTTCCTACTCGATCAAACATATAATAAGCATATTATTTATTTGATGCACTTACCGCTACCTGTTCTGCCCTCAGCCCGCTTGTTACCGTTGGCTTTCTGCTTATAACATTTGGAGAAGAGTTTCATCTTCTTTGGTGGACTGCCCAGTCGTGTCTCCCGTGCAAGAAATTTATTTTCCTTACCCACGCGTCGAAGAGGGTAACATATGCACTCACAATTGATGGTGGTAGTGGTTGTATGTAGGACGGGCTAGGGGAGCGGTGAGTGATGGGGGGAATGGTCGACTACCCAACATGTGATGTTGGATCCCGTAGTTGATGCAGTCGGGGCCGGCTGTTTGGTCTTCTAATTATACTTAGGATGGTGTATCTGATGATGGTACGAAGTTATGTCCTACTGATGCAGGGCCTAGTTCATATTACGGTGGGGGCCCCTACGATTATGTATCTACTTGGCAGATTGATTTCACAATGTAGTGCATCCGCCGAGTAGTCGTTGTGGAATGGTTGCATTCAATCTCAATTGGGGGCTGTAGCTGAGTTGGTGAATATCAAAGTCGAGAACTATATTTCTCAACATATATATGATCGAATATCGCAGTGGGTTAATCATATATTGCCACGCGACCACACCCTGTACCAGAATTACTACAGTACAAAGAAATTGATAAGACAATTGAGCTTACCTGTTGAGAAGATTGATGCATGTAAAAATGGTTGCATATTGTACTGAAAGAAGGACATTGATCTGGACTACTGTAAGTTTTGTAGAGAAGCTTATAAGTCGACCAGGAAGCAAAATCCTAATCACAAGAAGGCACCGTATGCCATTCTTAAGTACTTGCCAATTACCCCTTACTTGCAAAGGTTGTATGCTTCGGAAGTGGCTGCCGAGCAAATGACATGGCATGCCAATCATAAGATGGAGGAAGAATCCATGTTTCATCCATCTAATGTAGACATATCTCAATTTTGCAGCAGAGATGGGTTTACACCGCAAGGGCAGTACGGTGGTACGTACTCATGTTGGCCTGTTATACTTACACCATACAATTATCCCCCGGGGATGTGCATGAGTTCTAAGTACATATTCCTGACGATGGTGATCCCAGGTCCCTTCAATCCGAAATATCTCATCGTTGTTTACCTGGAGCCGTTGATTGATGAGGGTGTACTGATGAGAAAAGTGCGAAGAACAAGACATTTTCAATGCGCATCGCGTTGATGTGGACCTTGAACGACCTACCCGCTTATGGGATGACGTCTGGATGGAGTTCCGCTAGTGTTATGGGGTGTTCAGTTTATATGAAAGACACATGTGCATTTTACTTGTAGACTAGTAGGAAAGTGTGCTACTTTGACTACCACAAACAGTTCCTCCCCCGGACCATCCCTACCGTCGGGACAAGAAATGATTCATTAAGAACTAAATATTCAAAAATCTAGAGAACCCCTGTGATAATAGGAATATTCAAAAAATCTTCTATGAAAATTAAAATATCAAATATATTAATTGAAGTTAAAAAAAATCCCTTCATACAGAAATTGGGCCACACACACTTTGACTGCGAATTGATTATGAAAGTATCTTTTTTTTTAGTTTTGTCCTTTTCTCACATCTAATGTATATAATATTGTATATATTTGTTAATAATAAAATATTATTTTATATAACTATTATTTAATTAAAATAATATATATTTATTAAGAATAAAATATTATTTGATTAATATAACAAAATATTATTTTAATTAAATTAATTAAAAATTAATTTATATATTTTAAGAAATGCAGTTCGCCGCCGCTACTGAAGAGGAAGGCGCGTCACCCTCCTTTTCTATTTGAGACGGGCGGTGGGGAGGAGGGGGGGGGGGGGGGGGGGGGTGTACGGGGGGGTGTCTCCCTTGTTTGGCGTCGTAAACTATATACCAGTGCCCCCTACCAGATTACTATAACTAAACTATATGCCCCAATCCCCTTTAAACGACACTTTTTTGACTAGAGTCTTCCACCTTTAATTCCGTCCCTTCTGAGTTCTCTTTCGCCTATGATTCTAGAGGCTCCTACTCTGATTCTATTCCAATAGTTGATATCTCCCTCACGCCTCCCACTACCCTGATCGACGGGCCAAAGTTCTCGGGGAGGTGGAGATTGGTGGAGGAGGCGAAGCAGTTGGGGTGGAATGGGGGTTGGTTATAATTATTAGTTTAAATTTTTTTAATAAATTGTAATTATATATTATAAATATATTTTAATAATTATAAATTATATATATTATAATTTAAAATAATTATAATTAATAAGTCTAATTTGACCGTTTGACTATGAGGTGTGTTTTAGTTATCGTTTCCAAAACAATAGGCTCAAATTGACAAGGGGGCGATGTGATTATTTATTCATAACACATGGATTATTTTTTATATTAAAATTTCATAGGAGTTTTTTATATATCACAGGAAGTCAAAATGAATTTAACCCCTCAATATATATATAATTAATAACAATTTTAATATTATAAATTAATTTTTTCTTGCTAATACTCTCTTTGTCCATAGCCAAAGCCTTAAAGAAAACACAGCAAAATTAGCCCTAAATATTAGTTTTTTTATAAAAAAACAAAAAAAAACTCATTCTTTCGTGAGTAACACATTGCATTTAATTCAATTAAAAAAGTCATTTGAATCCCATTATAACAAAGAATAGTTTATAGTGCAATGTTTGTTTTAGTGTAAGAAAAGATAGAAACATAGGATCCACACACGGGGTGGCATGTGAGGGTGACCCACAGTGTGAAAGATGACATACACCCCGTTTTTCCCGGAGTGAGGTCTCCCTGTCGGGTATGCTTGTTGCGGACACCCTTTCTATATCTACGATGCACCTCCCTACGTACATGTAACTCCAATCTATTTAATTACATAAATTGTTATGTGCTTTTTTGTTGTTATTATTTTGTTACATGGAGTTAAATAGATAATGATATACATTTTATTAAAATTTGGGTAAATTATAGTAATCTCTCCTAAAATTTGATATAATTACAGATATCTCTTTGTTTTTTAAAAAATTCCAAATGCACTTTGAGGTTTGGAATTGTCTTTTTTATCCCTTTTTTTTAAAAAAAAAATGTTATAAAAAATTAGGCTAGGCAAAATAATATTATTGCCCCTCGATGTAAAATATTTATATTGCCTTTCTCCCGCGCCTTTTCTTCTTCTCTTCTCCATTTGCAATAAACCCTAGTTTTGCACTAGTTCTATCTCCAATCAAAACTCCTAAATCTCTTCAAATCCGATTTGATTCTGTTCCTAATCTTATATTTTGAAGTGGAAAAGGTGTTTGAAGACCGGAAAAGTGAATCTCGACGACTTTAATCGAAAAAAAGGTATGTATGCTCATCTCCCATTCTCTTATCTCGGTTTTTCTTATCTTTGTAGAGGTTTCAGTTTATTCGAGTAGGATTTCTGCATTTTTACGATAAAAATCATATTATTTGTGTACTTTGAAACCAAACATGACGTCCAAATTTGAGAGTTTTAAGTTTTTTGGTTTCTTTTGTATCGATGTGGATGATTTTTTTTGTACAAAATTAAGAAACAAATCTTGTTTTTCATGTGTAGTATCTTGATTCGTGCATCATACATGCAAATGTTAGTTTATTTGATGAAAGAAATTGATTTATATTGTCTATTTTTTAGGATGGAGGAATGCAAAATTTTGATATGTATGATGATTGTGCCTTTTAAGTGAAATGACTTATCTTGATTAATTACTGAATGTAAATTGCAGTATAAATGTATGGAAGAGTTTGATCTTGTGTATCAACATCACTAACTTGTGCATTTCATCCATTTGAGCTCTGTTTTTCGATCTTAACTTTCTAAACTAGAACTTTGACTCCTTTCTTTTTACAATCCAATTTTTAATGTGTTCTTTAACTATTGGGTGGGGGAACTTAGAATTAAACTAATCTTAGCATTGGTGGATGGATTGAAGGCCAAAATAATGTGTAGATTGTATAAAAAAAAAAAAAAAAGAGAAGGGCAGAAAATGGATTGTATTCTTGTACCTAATGCAGTGAAGGAATTGAACAGTATTTAGGAGTCAAGGAGATGTCACCTCTTAGTGGCTGGGGAGCATGAGTGTGAAGTTCCTACATCGTAACCTTGAGGGGAAAAATATGTAATTGTCAGGTAGGGATATATTTGGGATTCCCTATAGGCATGCAACTTTTTGGATAAATCACAGATGGGAGAATGCAGAAAATTACTCAGTGTAGTTAATAGCGCGCTATGGTGCGCGCCATACGGCGTCCATGGCGACGTCCTTCTATATGGCGTCGCCGTAGCGCGCGCCTGGGTGCCATTTCGGCATTGCCCAGGCGCTCCATGTGAAGGGGCCTGGGCAGCGGGCTGCTGGCTAGGCTGCAGCTCGCCCAGGCCCATGAAATTAAAAAAAAAAGGGTAAACCCTAATTAAAAAAAAGGATTGACTCGTCAGTTCTGTCTTGACTTTTCAGTTCTCACTTGATTCTTCAGTTCTCACATGACTTTTCAGTTCTCTCTTCTCTTGTTCGGTTCTTCCTCTGCCAAGTGCCAACAGATCTTCTTCTTAATTATTCTCTAGTTCTCTTCTTCTCTTCCATATAACTTATAAGCATCTTGTCCTGCCGCTGCTGTTCACACTTCACCGTAACGGAATGACTTTTTTCTAAATTAATTACAGTTTTTTATTGTATGTTTATGTTGATGTTGATATTTATTGTAGATTTTTGCCAAAAATCATGAAACTCAAAACTACATGCAGCATACTTAAAGATGATGAAGTAACTATTGTTTAGATTCTTATAAATAAAATATAAATATTATATATATATATATGTATATATATAACGCATTTAATATTAATTATATAAATATATAGATTATTTGTTATATTTGCGCCAACCTTCGAAAAGGCGCGCGCCGCGCCGTGCACCGTGCGCCATGGCTCCAGGAGCCCTTGGCGCCATTGTACGTCGTGCGCCACTAACTACTATGAAATTATTGTAACAGTAGGTTTTTCCTAGATAAATACATGAAATCCTACAAATATTCTATACATCCAGTACTAGATCAGACCTTTTGGCCTTTGGGGGAGGATGTTGCCCATATTACTCTTATGCCTCCAGTTAGTAAGAGAATGCCAGGCAGGCCTAAGAAAAATAGAGGAAAGGAACCCAGTGAGGCACCTAATGCAGCCAAAAGATCAAGCATAGTTACATATAATGCTTGCAATAAATTAGGGCATAATAGAATAACATGCCCAAGCATTCACGTATTTCAAGAGTTTATATCCATCTCCTTTTACATGTACATTTTCCTTTTTGTTGTTTGAATTCTTCTATCACCCTTGGTTTTTTCTGTTTTTATAATTTCAAAGCTTTTTTTTTATCTTTCCATGGCATCTTCTGATGACTCAATGAGATTCATGGGGGAGAATTCTATCGGCGATGACCCCACCGAAGCAATATTGAGGGTGACGGGCTCAAGATCGATCTCCTAGAGATGACCCAAGCGCCTGCAGCCTGAGGCAGGTGGCCACCTTACAGCGTTGTTTGGTCAATGAGCCTTCTAACCTAGAAGAAAATTCCTTTGGTGAGACTGAGGGGAAAGTTTCCTTGAGGGAGGAAGAGGAGAGAGAAGAGTCAATTGCGGTTGGTGATGAGGGGGATAGAGCCACTAGCCCTATCCTGATCCCAAGATGCAGACGACCACCGACTAGAAAATGATTATGACGTCTACTACGATTGTCGTGGGTTGGTGGATGAAAAACTCCTCGACAATTTGGCTTGAGCTCTAAGGCGGTCCACTTGGACGAGCTCATCGGTATAAATGATTCTTAATTCCATTCTGCATGTTTTTTGTTCATATATTTAATATTTGACTTGGTTATTTTCTAATCTCGCAGAAGGCCTCATTTTCAACAAATTGTTGAAGGAGATTGTCAAGGGTAGCCCTAGGGGTCGCCAAGCTGTTCTTACTACGATGACTTTCGAAAGTACACCAGCCTCTAATGATTCTTGAGGGATGTTCCCAGAGACGGCACCTCACGGATTTTCCAAGCAGACCAAGGGGAGCTCCTCAAGCCAGCCTCAGTTGTAGCAATCCCCTTCTAGGTGGTCAAGTGCTCTACCTCCACACCTACCTCCCTCTGTTTCCTTCTTCCCATGACACGAGAGGGTCTTCCTATAAAGATTGTAGTGTTTTTGTTTAAATTTCATAAAAGCCAACAGTTGTTCATACCTCACTCTACTCACTCTATTTACTTCTTATTTAAAAGTATTTGCTCCTATTTTATGTTTTGTATAGTTCAGTATTTTTATTAATCAAGGTCAGCTACTAAGTCATGCGCACGCTTTTGTCTAGGACAGTGATTAACAACTTACAGTTAGTGCTAGCTGGATTTAACTTTCAATTAGTTAAGTTAGTTGTTAGAGGTTAGTTTGTTAATGACAATTAGAACACAGAGTAGTTGGATGCTCAGCTCACAAATGAGCCATTGTTGTGTTTTGCATAATGTAATCAAAACTTCTAGTGGATGAATTTTCTTTTTATTGTGTTGAGTATAACATTGAGCAATGGCAACTTAATTCCTTCCTTGCATCTCTTTTTTCTTTACAGGTTATCAGAGCCATCTTTGATGTACTCTGATTCCTTCCTCTTTCCTTGATTTTTTCTTTCCCTCACAAGAAGATGCCCAAAGATCCAGAGATCTTGAAGCTGCATCCCAGTGATAATCCAAGCTTAAGCTTAGTATCTACTCGTTTAGACGATTCCAGCTAAGTTTCATCATTCCAAAAAGTACAAAACCTACATAAGGTAATAGAGATCTTGAATGATGGATAAGAGCGGACTATATGGTGACGTCTTGTATATTGAACTTTATTTCAAAAGCGATTGCAAAAAGTATTTGTATACTAGCGCTGCTAGAGAACTCTAGGTCGTATTGGAGACTCGTTTTGGACAAAGCAATGAAACAATGGTCTACCAACTTAAGAGAGAAATCGTCTCTATATCTCGAGGGTCTCTATCAGTATCAGCCTACTTCTCAAAACTCAAGAGGCTCTGGGATGAACTAATTTGTGTCACACCAGCACCACAATGTACTTGTGGAGCCACCAAGGAAGTGCCTGAACTCAATTTCTCATTTCAATTATGCAATTCTGATAGGTCTTAATGAGGCCAGTGACCATGTTAGGTTTTAGGTACTTATGATGGATCCTTTGTCAAATGTTAGTAAAGTTTATTTGATGATCCTACGATTTGAAAAACAAAAGGAGGTGAACTCAAGCAGTTCAAGCACCACTCTGTACATGGCAATGCAAGCATTCAACAAATTTGGACCCTAGAAAAATTTAACAGAAAAGAAAGAATCCAGCTGACAAAAAAGCTAAAATTTGTGAGGAATGTGAGGAAACTGCGCATCTCAAGGAAGTATGTTTTGAAATATATGAGTACCCTATTTGATACAAAAACTTGGTAGAGCAAAGGAGGAAAAATAGAGCCAGCAGTAGTAGGCTTTTATTGCTAGTGAACCTGAAGATTCTATACATAATGCCATTAATGAGTAAGCGATTTCAAAAATTATCAACGCTAAATTGCACAGATATTTCAGAAAAATGGAACCTAAAACATCTATTTCAACCATTGAGGACTATGATGAATTCTCAGGTAAATCTCTTGGCAATTCAGTCTTGGATTACTGTTCCTCAACAACCTTGATTATAGATAGTGGAGCCACTACACAAATGTGCAATAATGCTTCCTTATTTCATTCCTTTAAAACTAATACCCCAACACAAGTAGGTAATAGGGTGCAAATGGGTGTTCAAATTGAAGCTAAAGGCAGATGGTTTTATAGAAAGGCATAAAACACGGCAAGTAGCAAAATGATACAACCAGGTGGCAGGCTAGACTGTTTGCATAGTTTTTCACCTATGGAAAAAATTGTGACATTCAAAGTGTTATTGGCTATAGTTGTTTCTTTACAGTGAATATACATCAATTAGATATTAACAATGTCTTTTTACATGATTTTTTAGATGAAGAAATTTATATGCAGGTACGTAAAGGCTATCCAGTTCCTGAGGGGCATGTTTGCAAACTCAAGAGTTCTCTTTATTGCATTAAGAAAGCTTCCAGACAATGGAATCAAGAGTTCACAACAAAATTGGAGGGTTTTTAGCTTTAAACATGAGTATTGCCTCTTCACTAAGGTTACACAACTTGGTTCTTTGTATATGTAGATGATGTGTTACTTGCAGGGCCTTTTGAGGAATTGATTATAGAAATTAAACAATATTTGGATAAGCTCTTCACCATTAAAGACCTTAAGACAACTAAATATTTTTTGGGCCTAGAGATTGCAAGGTCTAAGGAAGGACATGCTGTCACTCAAACTAAATATATCAGAGATATTGTAGCAGATGCATGTCTCAGTCATTCCACAGGAGCCAGTATTCCCTTACCTTCTGGCCTTAAGTTCACAACAGATGCAGGAGAATAGATAACTAATCCTGAAGGTTACAGGAGGTTGCTTAGGAGGCTGTTTTACTTAGGATTCAACAGACTTGATATTTGTCATGCCACTCAGCAGTTAAGTCAGTACTTGCAACATCCTTGTAAGCAACATTGGGATGCAACCATTCACCTTATTAGATACTTAAAGGGCACAACCTGTAAAGGATTACTTTTCCCTGCAGGTGGTGATCTATACTTAACTGCATACTGTGATGCAAACTAGATTACCTATGTGGATACTAGAAGATCTCTAACTGGTTACTGCATCTTTCTTGGGGATTCCTTGATCTCTTGGTAAAGACGTCTACCAATTGGAACTTAGAAAAGATATGTGAATGTGCAACAAACCCAAGCTTGTACATGTATTCAACCAAATGACGATCAATTTTCAAGTGTTTGGTCCTTTCGTGAAATAAAGGATTCACAATAATATGCAATGCAGTTTGGTTGTCGCAAAGAAAAGGAATTGGTGCGAGAACCTGAACTTGGAAATCCTTATGCAAGTTGTAGATCCAAGTGATTTTGCAAGTTGTAGTTCCCATGCTTATGACTCTACTTCTGCAGTAGAGCAGGATACCGTGGTTTGCTTTTTAGTAGCAAGTCCAGGTTTTATGTCACTTATTTTCAAGTTGGGTTTGATAAACATTTTATTAAGTCCCACTTGAGGAAGGGCTGTAAAGACAGTGGTGTTTTGTTTTCATATTTCATATAAGCCAGCAGTTGTCCATAGCTCACTCTGTTTACTTCTAATTTAAAACTTCTGCTCCTATTTTACATTCTGTATAGTTCAACATTTTTATCAGTCAAGGTCAGCTACTAAGTCGTGCGCACGCTTTTGTCTAGGATTGTGATTAACAAATTGCAGTTAGTGCTAGCTGGATTAAACTTTCAATTAGTTAAGTTAGCTCCTGGAGGTTAGTTTGTTAATGGCAGCTAGAACACATAGCAGTTGGATGCTCAGTTCTATAAATGAGTCATTTCTTTGTATTGCAGAATGTAATCAACCTTCTAGTGAATGAATTTTCTTCTTGAATTGTATTGAGTTTAAACATTGAGTACTGGAAGAACAATTCCTTCCTTGCATCTCTGCTTTCTTTACAATTCCCCCCGACGTCAACAATTTCCCCTTAATAGAACCTTTACATGCATAACTCCCTTTTACGAAAGGGTGAGGAGACTATGAACTTCTGCAGGGGATGCTACTACCAAGGAGGAGTTGGCTGGCATCCTCTCCTGCCATGTTACTAGTGTTCTCTTAAAGCTTTCTGCAATTGTTGTGCAGATTTGTTAGTGAATCTTTTGACCTTCTGTGGATTTGGCAGTTTGAATTTGAAATTCAATTGTATGTATTATCAAAAATTACACACACAACTTGAATGCATCATACTTGTTCTCTTTCTCATTAAGGCTTACGAAATTTTCAGCCCTAAATACTAAAAGATATTCTCCTTTTTGTTTCATATTGAATTTGATTCAAGTTTAAAATATTGAACAATCCAAAAGCACTGAGCAATAGTGTTTGTTGGAAATTATTGTCCTCTTATTTCTTTTCTATCTAGCAATAGATTCGAACTTTGATTTCATTTTTTGGTGTAGACAATTTGAAAGAATTCTACATTGAATTCTCAAGTGAATAGAATCGAACAACAAAAAGATTTTAATTTTTTTAATTTTCATGCTTTTGCCGCGTTCTCCGACCATACTGATTCTTTCATATCTATCGACATTTCTCCTCCAGGAGAAGGAAAGAGAATTACTGCCTGAGAGGTTGCGGAAATTTATAGATCAAGGTGTCTCCTAGAAAAGGTTTGACAAGCAGTTGGAGCCCCGCCAGGTATCTTTTAAGTTCTTCAAATAAGATATAGCATTCTAGTCCCTATTCAAAGTTCTTACCCTTCCTCAACCCCTTGAAGAAGGGTAGACTTTTCTCAGCGAACTTGGAAAGTAATCAACTGAGAGCCGCTATTCTCCCTGTATTGCACATGCTCCTTCTATTAACAATTTAACGAAAATTGGTAATGGGACATATATTGCAATTTTCTTTTACTTGTTGGATTAAATCTGCTGAGTCGTAAAATAATATGATCAAAATCGTAAATGGGCTAAGTTATGGGATGTAAATTGTAAATTTTTTTACTTACGTGTAGAAGTGTTACACAATTGCGACCTACAAAAAATATTATGAATATCTAATTTTTTGTCTGAATAGTTCTGACTTGTGGCTTCAAAATATGATTGAGCTTCCTTTGCCACCATTGTATAAGGTTGGTAAGCCTCAGAGGTTGATGTGGAGAAAACCTAATGAGGCTCCTGCTCCAACTTCTAATCCATTCGGATTAAATGTCAAAAGAAAAAACAAATTAAATATGAGGAGACAAATCTTAAATTTGCAACATGCGGAAAAAGGAGATTTGACAATAGGGATGTAGGTACTGAGATTGCAGATACACCAATGGAGGCAAGCCAAAGTCAGCAGCCAGATGCACCACAGTTCAGTAGCCAACTTACTCAAGCATGCACCTGCCTCAAATTAATAAGCTTGCAAAAAACGGCACTAAACAGAAACATTGTGTCTGTTTATATGAAATTTTAATTCTATATAATCTGTTACGTTTGATTCACATAATCTATTATGTTTATGTACTTCACGTAATTAAAATGCCATGAAAAAATATGTAAACAAAGCTAACAACGTCAACTAGGATTGCTTTAGTGAAGGTACATTTTTAAACTGCATTAAATTTTGCATCCCTCACTTAGGTTGTTAATGCATTCTCTCTTTTAATTTTATCGATTCAGATCAATCAATCTGCATCGAACATACATAATCCAGAGGATTGTTAGAGGTGGAATGAATTTCATTACTCTGTCCAACTTAAGAGCCTCTTTCTCAAATACCGCAATAGGGAATACTTCAATGTTTGCCTCTGAAATGCCTCCGTGGAGTTACAAGAAGTACTTCAAAGGTCCCTTCAATTTGATATTGTAGAATATTATTTTAAATTATTGTGTCGATGTTTTAACTGATGCAAGGATGTATATTTTTAATTATTGGTGTTTTTTGTATTACACGTGTTGTAGGTATTGCATTATACACAAAATATATTATTGACAATATGTTGTTAAGATTACATAGGAAGTTCGTTGAAGAAAAATAGAAAAAATAAGTATGTTAGACGAAAACTTAAAAAATACCACAAAACGGGAGAAAAAAAGCAATTTTTTTCACTTAGATTGAAATTTTCACCAACTTTAATGAGAGTTAACGGAAGGACTAAAAGTGCTAAAAAAAATAATAGTTTGAGAACTAAAATTGCAATTATTTAAGGACTATTCAACATAAATAACTATATTTAAGGATCAAAATTGCACTTATCCCCTAAATTAAAAGTGTCGCAAGATCTTTTTTTTGTGACAAAAAAAAACATTTAGCCCAAACTTATTGCTACAGCTGCTCGATCCTTCTCTTCAAGAGCTGTTGACTTCTTAAGAGCTGTAAACTCCAAGCTGTGGAGTTAATGGCCTTGTGAGTTTTCATGTGGAATTTGAAACTAACGGCTCAAGGAAAAAAAGGACTATACCGCCAGAAAAAAATATGAAATTTTGGATGTAAACCAGAATTCCATAAAATGCAAGATAGAAAACAAAAAGAAAAAACACAAGCAAGCTCTTTGTGATATTGCAAATAAGCAAATTATTCCTATAAAGAAATAGTAATTTATCTCCCTATATTTTTAAAAATACAGTAATTTACCCCATTTTACAAAATGAAGCACATGAAAGTAAATTGCTTCTTTTTTAAAATCACATGGAGTAAATTGCTATTATTTTTTCATAAAGGAGTAATTTGTTCATTTGCAATATTATAGGGAGGTAAATTGCATACTAGAATAATTATAACATTGAATTATGATTAATTGTCGTGATTAATAACAAATAGCTATAGCAAATAGTTATTGATAACAGGCATACATGCAATGGTTGTTGGTTGTGGTTCTTGCGAGAGTGTAAAACATTTGTCATGGCTAAAAGCCATGGCAAATGTTTTGACTATAGCTTTTAGCCATGGTAAATAACTTTTTCATGGTGGAACAACTAGTTTTTCGTATGGGTTTTATGTAACCGTAGTTAGTTGTCATTTTCCATGGTTTTAGCCATAGCTACTAATATTGTAGCCAATAGTACATTTTTTTCTAGTTTCATTAAACCCAAAAAAAAAAAATTAAAGCAACTTTCAGGACCAAAGATACAATTATAGAATTTATTATAAATTCAGTTTAAGCATATAGATTTCCAGGAGCCAACAGTATTTCTCATATATATAAATTTACAACCCACAAATTGTTGTGCAATAAATTTACTAAGTGTGGAGAAAATGTAAGTAGCAGCAAATTGTGTTGTCTATATGACTTGGAAATGAGATGTGTAACGAACAATGCTATGTATATATGACCTTTTCTAATTGTATTGTCTCTTAAAATTTAACGCAGTGCTAAAGGTGGGGAGAGAAAGGAATGTATAAACATAAAAGATCTCAAAATTGGATAGTTGAGAGGCAATAAGCATTGATGGCTAGTCACAAATTAATGCACACTTCTCATGAATGTGTCATGAGTTTCAGTGTGTGTACGTGTGTGTGTGTGTGTGTGTGATCTCAATTACAAGTATAAAATGTGTGTTTGTGTGGGGGGTGAGGTGTGTGAAATGTGTGTTTTGCCAGCGTAAGTATGGAGGAGGCTGGAATGGGACAGGAGGGTAAATGTTAACACAAGCGAAAAAGAAAGCCCTGATTTTGGCAGAAGGTGACAAAGTTTAACCTTTTTCACGGAAATGTAGGAGATCACAGAGAGAGAGAGAGAGAGAGAACAAGATGAAGTTATCAATTATTATTGATCATAAGGAGGAAATAATGGCAGGGAATCTTCTCTGCTCCACCTCTCAGTTTCTTTCTTGTTTATTTCAACCATTCAGATGAAAACTAAACTATCCATAACAAAACACAATAACAAGTCAAAGAAAAGAATGCTGTGAAAACATTACAGAAATGAAGGGGAAAAAAAACATTTCTTAAACTCCGAATTTTCAACTGTAATTTTCCACGGTAAACAGTCAGAATTGTCGGGTCATTGAATTCTTTCGTACACTTCTGAAAACCCCCTAATTCAACAAACTCTCCGGTGAATTCTGAGTGTAATATGCCCAAATTGATTGTTACTGAAAAATTCTTCCACCCCATCATTTTAAAGCACTCGATGTGAAAACGGGTAAATTTAAAGAACTTAAAATCGCCGTATGTTGCTGATTTTACCATCGAACGTCACTGTAATATACAGTGAAAGAAAGCTGAATCAAGGAGCAAGATGAGCATTTATAGGCTGTACTATAGAAAAACGGAAAAGAAATCAAGAACTTACCACGAGTAGATATATATCAAGTGAAAAAGCTGCATTTGAGTCACCAAGAGATGATCGAGTACTAAAAAGTCCAGAATTATCATGTTTTCCCACAGCTTTCTTGAGCTTATAATTACCATGTTTCTGGTCAGAATGGGAGGGGGGAGGGGGATGGATGGATCAGATCAGACCTGAAGCAGAAGAAGAAGTTCAAGAAAGCTGTGGAAAAGCATGAAAGGGCTTTTTATATAATTTTTCAATTATTGGGTTTTTGCTTTCATCTCTTGAACTGAGCTACCAAAGGCTGTTGCTATATATACACATATATATCTCCAAGTATATAGAGAAACGGAAAGTGGAAATTTCAGACAGTAGAAAGGTGTGGAGGAGTGGAAGAAAATGAATTAACATGCCCATACACACACAAAGTGTGATGGACCACTCTAGCACATTGTGTGTGTGTGTGTTTGTGTGTGTGTGTGAGAGAGAGAGAGAGAGAGAAGAGAGAGAGGAAACATAGTAGGGTTCACTCCACAAACAAGGCCAATTTTCCCCACATGTAGCCTGCTTTACTTTGAGAGTGCGTTGTGGGGTATATAGACGGATCGAGTTCAAATTTACATATATAGCTCATTAATATATATAATTTCATTTCTAAATCGACAAATATCTATGTAGGGGTAGGCAACGAGTGGTGTGCTAGAGTTTGGGAATTAGAGTAGACAATCAACAAAATGTGAGTTTAAATTCTAAAAATGTGTGGGTATTATTTTATTTTTAATAGTAATATATTGTTTTTATATTTATTTGAATTTTATCGATTAATTTAGATATATTGACATATTGTATGTTGAATATTATAATAATAAATATGTTGGAATTTGAAATATAAATATATAGATATATATGCATATAAAAAAAAGAAGACAAACAATACCAAAATAGTTCTTCTTTGAGTTTGATCTATTACACTAATAAGGGCAATGAATTACTTAGACTTGAAAAGTACTCTTTTGGGTCAACAAAATTTACGATTTTGATGCCAAATTTGACTTAAGTAGTTAAAAAATAATTACACATATATAAAAGTATTAAATTATTTACGCTTCACTAATTTTTAACTCAATGAATAAGAAGTGAAGTAAACATCGTTACAATAAAATATTGAGTGATAATTATAAAATTATTTTATATATATATTAGGAATACTTAAATAATGACGACATAATTAGTGACAATATTTTTTTAATCATTAAGTCCTAACTATATATATACGTGTCACCATGTCTTTAACAATAACTTTATGTACATTTTTTTATTACTATTCTTTCTAAAAACAACTTTTTCAAAATAATTATTACTATTAAATCATGAAATTCTTTATTGTGACAAAATAAAAAAAAAACCTTTATCACTAAATATATATAATTAATGACAATATTATTATTTGATTTCATTTATTGCTTTTTCTCTTCTTGTTGTAGCGATCCGACTCGTTTAAATTTTAATTTATTTAATTATCAAACCAAACTCAAATCCAATCTATACTATATAATAGTCCTTCAAAAAAAGAAAAAAATAGTCTATGCAATTCGATCCACCACATTAATAAGCATCGAACATATGGGATGTACGTAAGGTCATTCGATTTGGTTTAATAATTGATGGGTATTTCAATTTTTATAGTAGAAATAGTCCAATTGCCCAAAAGTGAAATATAAAAGGAAAAATGATAAAATGATCCCATCCCCCATCACATGCAAGCATGTGGGTGATGATCTTTCCACTAATTTTTATTTGGTGGAAAAGGTATGGGTTGATTTATGGTCCCCCAAATTTTATGGTCTCTTTCTGCATCATACACACTAATATATATTATCTTTGCTAAAATAAGAAGCAATGAGGTAGATATATGTATATATATTATTTTGACATGATGAATATTCTTGATATCATTCGGAATTATTTTCTCTACATGCACGTGCAATATGTATTATGTTGATTATATTATATTCATATATATATATGTGTGTAGGGGGGGGGGGGGGGGGGGGGGGGGGACGGGACTAATAATGAAGTGAAAAGTGAGAAGCTCAGATAAATTTTTTCTAGTATAGATGAAGCTACAAGTATGTATTCATAATAATAAGTTTCATGAATTCAATAATAGTGATGTTGCGTTGTAAATTATATAACAAAATTATTAATAATTATTATTAGCACAAAGGCTATGTAAGTATGTATCACTGTAACAAAATGATTCAATAGTTATTAAAAAATTTGATGCTAAAATCAGTGTCGAGCTAATTAGTAAGTAAAAGTTTCATTGGTAATCTATATTAATTTACAGGGGGACATAACATTTTTAGTCCCATAAGTTAAGCCCATTTCACTTTTGGTCTCATTCATTACGGGATTAGCACTTTTAGTTTCATAACTTACAAAAATTAGCACTTTTGATCCTTATCCACCTTTTTGTCTATAATTTAACTGTGTAGCGCATGTGACCGTTAATTATTTTTGGATGGGGAGAAAATTGATTTGTTTTTTTTCCAACTTGGACCATTTTTGGGGGGGAAATGTAACTACATTTTAGGGGAAAAAAATAAATCTTGAAGAAAATTAGGGCAAAAAATGTAGCGATTTCTCTATTCTCTCACAAAAATTGAATCATATTCTTCCCGTATTTCTATAGTTGAAGCCAAATAGAAGCAACACAAAGAATCATGTTTTCGGAAAGTGAATCAAGTAGGCTAAATGAAGCACTCATATGCTACTATGAAAAAAGGGCAAGATTTTCCAACGTACTACGCACTTGTTAAATTATAGATGAAAAAGTGCATGAGGACTAAAAGTGTTAATTTTTATAAGTAAAGGGACTAAAAGTGCTAATCCTATAATGAATTGGACCAAAAGTAACATGGGCCTTAAGAGCTAAAAATGATGTTTCCCCTTAATTTATATATATATTAAACAATTCATTACTGAATTCTTTAGCAAATAATTTTTTGTTTCTAAATTTATTAGCAAGTAAATTTCTTATATTAAATAATATAGATTAACAACGAAAGTTTTACTTATTAATTAGTTTGAAGTTAATTTTTTTTATTGCTATTGAGCAATTTTCTTATAGCATATTGTTACCAATTAATATATTTGTACTATAAGTCGACGAAGTCATAATTTGGAAAATGTCCTAGTATTGTTGAGGAAAAAAATAAATGACACGATTGTCGCTTTAAGACTCATTTTTACAATGTTAACATTAAAAAAAAAAAAAACAACCAACATACTATTACAACATTCAATACGTAATATAATAATATTTCTCAATCAAACAATAATTTTAAAATAAATAAAAAATAATATACACATACTACTATAAAAATAAACTAAATAACTTTATTTGTAGACTCAAAATTCACGATCTATCGATTTTAAGGCCTCAACATCTCCACTCAAATAAGGGATAATTACTACCATGTTAACATTTTATCTATCCAATTTTACCATGGCAACCTTTTTCAATTAAAAAAATGCTATATATTATGTACACATTTGTGTTCTGCGACTCCTTAATTTGAAACTATTTATTTATTAAATTCTTTAAGTAATTAAATGCATTACCTACTTATTAAAATTAATAGAAGCAAAGAAAAGAAATAGCTAAAAATTTATACATATATATATATCATTTTTTTTGTTCTCAATTTGGCGCTTAGTCTACTAATTTATTAATTTTCGTGGGTTGAAAAGTTTTCTTCATTAGAAATTTTGAAACTCTACAGAATTTCCCAAGTGCATAAAATTCAGGATTTTGTGTAAAAATAAGATTGACTTCAAAGAAAATGACATGGCACACATTGCCTCATGGCATGGACATGAACAAGAAATGGGACGGAAACTTGCCCTTCCCAATCATATAAGCAATCCACAATTGCAAAACCCTAAACATGTCTACAACTAACCCTAATTGAAGGAAAATTATTACACATATTCAAAAATTTTGTCGATTGCTAAGGTGATGACCGCTAGTGCTTTGACAGAGTGGACAGACAAGAACCCAGGGCGTAGCAATTTTTTTATTTTTTATTTTTTGTTAGAGAAAATTGAATCTTTAACATTAATTTTCAATGGAGCTTAGTTTTACTTACTACCCCGTATATTATGGGATTGACAAAATAAGGACTGTAAATATTAGGGTGGCAATGCAGAACTTCAGCCATCAAATTTTAAGAGTGATAGAAATTTGTTTAGGTGGACAAAAAATTAGGAATTTTTTGGAGCTTTTTCTGACTGCGTTTTTTTTTTTTAAAAACCAGTGTCACCTAAGCGCTTAAGTTGAAAACAAGCCCCTTCCACATAAGCAATGACGTGGGGAGAAAATGAAACACTTTTTTACTTAAATTTTTTACTGATTGGACGATTTTTTTCAATTCTCCTCGTCGCATTAGCAATTACATAAAAAAAAAGTCAAATTGCATAACAATGAATTTTGAATTTGTGTTAAATACTAGTTGTTGACATGATGTCTCTAAGTGCGTAGAAATAATTTTGCACACTTCAAAATATATCATAAATTAAAAAAATATATACATAAAATATAAATACCTAAAATTATAAAAAAAATATGATTATTATATTATAGATAATTTTAAATCATAAAGAAAATAAGATTATTATATCATAGATAATTATAAATTATAAAAAATAAAATTATTATTTTATATAATATAAATTTAATTAAAAAAACTAACACCCTAAACCCATTTCCCACCCCGCCCCAATCCCTACCCCTACCCAGTCGCCCCAAAGGGGGGCGAAGCACCCCCAACCTATGGGACAGCGCACAAGCGGTCACTCGAACTTGGGGCAACGCCACGCCACCTTCTGCTGTCGCCGACCCTCTTCTGTGAGGGGACGTACGGCAGCGGCGTAGGGGGATGGATTCGGTAGGTGGGTGGTCGGGAGAAGCGGGGGTTTAATTTTTTTAATTTATATTATATTATATAAAGTAAAAATTTTAATTTTATAATTATATACATAATACAAAATTTCAAATTACTTAATTTTATATAATTTTTTTTCATATAAATGCACGATATATATGTTGTGAATAGCTTTCGATATGATGTGTGTATCAATTATTGGATCCGCTTACATCATATCCATAAGCAATGGTTTCAAATCAAGTTAGGTAAATATTGATTCCTCTGAATGCGTGACATGCAACACAAGAAACAATAAGAGCCACATCGAAAACGCCTCAGTTATAATCCTCTAATGTCTAGTATAATAAGATCGTATAAAAAAATATCAAAAATTGTAAGAATATAGAGCAGGTAGCAAAAGTTGTACTTGGACTATGATAAGCTAATATTTATAAATTTATATAATTATTCGATTTTACGTGAACTACAGATAGAAAATTGATTGATGATCAGCATGAGACCAAACACATTGGGTTTGCATCAAGTCCGGATCGGATCATGACAATAAAAAAAAATGTGAATCTTAGCCTATTTCGTAATAAATAGTAGAGCCGAGGGCATTTATTACAATTACGATGTTTAGGTCATAGCCTCTACATTAAGATACAAACACAAATTAATTTTGTTATTAATTGGAGAAGATACAATTTCATCCATAAAAGTTAAAAAAAAAAAAAAAAAAAGGGGGTTCAAAAAAAGGGTGTTCTTCTAATCGTCAACCATAAATCTACTTATTGAAATTGTATACTCTTTATCTTCTAATGGCAATAGGGATTGGAGGAAATGAAAAATGAGAGGTGGTTGTGGTATTTCGTTTCTAGCTTTTAAATTTTTCCCTTGGCTAAATATTGGCAAAATTATCATTTTAGTCTTGTATGTTAGGAAATGACAACTGTAATCCTATAACTAAACTATTGTCAATTTTAATTCTGGAATTAATTTATGATTTTATGGCAATTTTAATCTTTCTGGCAAAAATTAACCAGATATTCATCGGATCAATTGGAAATTTTTGGGATTTTTTCAAATGGTGGAGCACGTGACAACTTATGGGGCAACCATCTCTAGCTATTTTGAAGGAGATTAAAGATATTTTAGATTGCAAATCGAAGGCTGAACTTGAAAAGAAAATACCTAAAATTGTTTTTAATGTCCTTGAAGGTGGCTAGAGATAGTTGTCACTGAAAAATCAATATGACCTGATAGTGCGGTGGAAGTGTAAAATGAAATTGGTTTGAAAGGGGGGTTCTCTTTCAATTTCCGGGCATTTGGTATTTACAAATGCATCAACACACAAATTAAAAGATGCTTGCATAAGTGGTTAGAGGAGAAAACAAAAGGATACAAGAATTTAAATCGAAACTTTATATTTTCATTTTCTAATATAGAACAGCAATAAGTGTTGTTTTTTTTTTCATTTCTTTTTTCGTTCACTTTAGAATCTAAATTAGAACACTTATAATTTGTCCACATTATACTTATGGAAACAAATTTAGATCTACTATTAGGTAGAAGCTAGATCGAGGAAGAAACGAAATCGTACTACATACAAGGTGCACAGTGGGTCGGGTTAGCCCAGGACACGGACTAGCCCGAAAAAGCCCGACCCAAGACCGGCCCACTACGGTTTATAACTAGTCTTGGAGTGGTCCTAGGTTTCTAAGTGGGCCCCAATTGGGTCTATTTTTAAACTCAGGCCCAATCCATGGACCGACTCGATTGAGGATTGAACCAAGTCCAGCTCAAGCCCACATATGCTTGTTTAATTCTTTTTATGATATTGAGATTTTCTTATAAACAATTACTTAAATTATAATTGTCTTTAGAAATAAATAAATAATAAGTTAAATTACACAAAAATTTATATATAAAAAAATAATAATTAAAAATATATAATGAACCTAAAAGAAAGGCGCAACAGACTCGACCCCAACCTGGTCCAAGTCTAGGTGATCCTAGGCCACTAGGCTAGGCCAGTTTTAGGTATTGATTTTTGGGACCAGCCTAGGATCGGCCCATTTCCAAGCGGGTTTAGGCCAAATTAAGCCATTTTTTCATTCCAGCCTAGGATCGGCCCATTTCCAAGCGGGTTTAGGCCAAATTAAGTAATTTTTTCATTAATTCAATCTGTTCCTAGGTTGGATTAACCCAATCCAGCCCACTATGTATCTTGATACTACACTATTGATTAGTGTATACGTATTTCTCTTGTACTCAACTTGCACCTAATTCAAGTAGAACTCAAAATATGGACAAAAAATAAGGGAAATTTCTTCACTTAGTGTAAGTGTGCAACAAAGGGGTGAGGAGAGTATGTGTGTAATATGTAGTATGAATTCTAAATTTAAACTTCAAATTATCTCAAAGATACTGCTATAACACACATGCATGCACACTTTGCGCACCACTTAGGGAGTGTTAGCGAAAACTTCTATTTCTATAAAAGTGACTTTTGTAGAAAACGTTGAAAGTTGCAACAAAATCAAAAGTGGATAGTGTTTATAAAAATAACTAAAAGAAGAAAAAAGTAAATTGAATATTGTTTGGGAAAAAATAACTTCGAAAATAAACTTAATTGATTCAAGATCATTTTGTCCTCATTTGTTAAAAAGATACGAGTTTTACTTATATTTGCATTTGTTGTTTGTCAATTATAATCATTTTTAAGCAAAATAATAAATTTTATTTTAATTAGTGCATTTCATATGTAATTTTTTGAAGTATTAATAAAAAAAAAAAAGTGATTGTTTAATTTAATATACTTCCACTAAGTAATATAATTATTGATGCATACATAACAATTAACTTGCATAATTGTAAAAAATTATCATTTTATTAATTAATCATAGCCATTTAATTTTTATTTTGTAATTATATAGGAAGAATATAATTAGATAATATAGCAAATAAAATATAAAAATTCTAAAATATTTAAGATGTGAAAGTGTAATTTTGATTCTTGTTAAATTATTCGAATTATCTGAAAATTTCACTATCAACTTTAAATATGAAACTTCAAAAATAAATTAAAAAATATAAATTTGAATTAAGATTATTATAATGAGGACAAAGTAGTAAAAAGTGATGTTCAAATTATTTATAAGAAAATCAAAGCAGCCAGTAGCACCCTCAAGGTGCTTTTAGCTTTTGGCCTAAAATAACTTATTTTAATAGTTTTCAAACAGAAGTTATCATCCCAAATATTTTTTGGAGTCAGAAGCTGAAAAGCCATTTTCTGAAACTCATGTAAACACTCCCTTAGCCATCATGGCCTTAATGTGGAGGAGTTGAAACTCATCCTTAACTTGCTCCAACTTGCAGTCAATTTTGGACTTGGACTTCAAAATTGCATAGACTTCCCACATTTTTTGCCGATGAATATGACACTCATCCAATAAATGCAATAGTTAGTACAAGTTTCTATATGACTCTCCAGCCCAATCTCGAGGTCCTAACTTGGAATGTTTCAGACGAGTTGGTTTCATTGTTGTAATTCGATGCATATAGCGGAGTTCGAATTCATGATCTTTAAAGTTACGGAATTTCAACTTCGTCAATTGAGTTAGGCCTTATTAACAAATATTATTGTAATAGTTGGACATCCAATTATGGACATAATCACATAATAAGGAATAAAATCAAATTTTCTTGGTCAAAGGATACTAACTTGTGAGCTTTTGTTCCAAGGATGAGTGATGATGGAAAGAGACAATTTGTGGCAGTAAGTGATGAGCCTAGGAATTATAAGAGGAAGATGAATATGAGTGTAATTTACGTGATTGGTCTCACTTTCAGCCTTCATCCCCCATACGGAGCTTGAATCCCGTAACTACAGATTTGGATGTAATCCGAATTTCCATTTTTATTACGATAACTTATGTTGATAATTTTTTAGATTCAATTTAATTGATATAAATATTCCTTAATTTTTAGTAAAATTATAAATGCAATTTATAATTACAAGTATAACTCTTATTTACGAACAAAAATTTTCAAATATGCTTTACATCGACATCTTTATTTGTAATTTTATAGAGAATATAAGATGTTTGTATAATTAAATTTAATATTATGAAGTATTAGAATAATTTACCCTTAATATTAATATGGAAAAAGCTTCTTCTTTCTTTCAGCCAACGCATAGAATTTCAGCACATTATAATTATAGTATTTGTATAAGAAAAACTGTAATTTCGTTCCCGTAATTATAAGAGTGTGACGATTTTAGTTATATTGGAATTCAATTTGACAATTAAATCATATAATCTTAAAAAATTGGCATATTATTAAGGACCAAATTCTTTAGAAATTGCAATCTGACTGAAATTGAGGCTCACGTGATGCCGACTTCCAACCAGATTTACAATTTCGTCAATTTTATATGTATTCCAATCTATTTAAATTGTAGGATTTAATTATCAAATTAAATTCCAGTATTAACTTAAATTGCCACCCTTTATAGGTGTCCTCACAATTCTTTAACAACTCGACCAAAACTTGCTTTTTGTTTTACCTTTTTTGAAAAATACTCTAGGGCCATTCATTAGGAAAATTTAATTTTGGTGCTGTAATTATAGAAATGAGACAATTTTAATCCTGTTGAAATTTGAATTAAGTCCTGTAATTTAAAAGAAATGGTACATTAAAGACAAAATCCATTAAAATTAAAAATTTGTCAAATTCTGGGGCTCACGTGAGGCACACGTGCCGATTCGACACATTTGCAATTTCCACCATTTAGTCCTTAACGCGCCAATTATTTTTAAAAAGAAATAATTGAATGGTTTAATTGTCAAACTAAATTATGAAAATAATTTATTAATAAATAAGTTATTTATTTTATTAATTTGAACAAGTCATATGAAATACAACAAATATTTTATATTATAATTTATTAAATTTAGTAAAATTTTTAGTTATAAATAAAAAATAGAGGATAATAATAATGATTTAAATTTTTATTATAATATTTTATTTTAAGAATTTTAATTATATTTTTTTAATTTTAAAGATTTAAGATATGAATTTTAGTTAAAAAAAACACTTTTTTTAATGTTAAGAATATAAAATAATTTATACAACTGTGATATTTTTCAAATTTAAATTTATAATCTAGTAATTAATTTATTAATATATTGAGAAAATAATTTTAATATTTTAATTATAAAAAAGTTAATTTTATACAGAGATTAAATAAGAAAAGGTTAGTAGAATATATAGCATAGCTATGTCCATTTAAAACTTATTAATTAATAATTAAATTGAAAAAAATTAAATATTAAAAAGTACCATGTAGTTTAGACTTAAATTAAAAATTGATATAAATAATAAAAAATATTTCAGGTCATATTTACTCAGCCTCACAAATATTACTCTGATACTCCTTCTGCCTTTCGGTAATTACTTAAACACCTCCTAATGGCACTTATGTCCATGAAAAAACATATTTTTGTTGGACCTCGCCAACAGGTTTTTGGATTTTTTTTTTCATTGATATTTTTTGCTAGCGTCATCATTGCCCAAAAAATGGAGGAAGAGGTGTAAGGATATTAGCGTTTATAGTAGATATATGTATAATTACACTTTAGGTCAATGAGTGTAAATGTAATTATCCTTCATGGGAATTGTGGTGGTGATCTGAGCAAGGAGAGGATGGAAAAATTGACCTAGACACGCTTCACACGTCTCAAGTCTTTTTTCTTTCTCAAGGGAGCCCCTCATATCTAACTTCTCCCGTGATCCCTTTAGTGCGTTCTTATAGCATTTTCATGCCTCCCATCCATCTCATACGGCTTTTTCAACTCGTTCTGAGATGGGAAACTTAACTTTCGTATAGAAATTAGATGCTACGGTCGGACAGGAATATAGAAATTTCTTTTATAATTATATATTTTGACATGTTTAACCACATAATCAAAGGAGCATGGGGTATGCTTTCAATTATATTTTTTTAAAAATTAAAACATATACATGAGCATGCCAACAACAATAGTAATTATTACATGACCAGCCATAGCATTTGGTTTCCTATGCTGCTGTGGGGCAATTCTTCTGTAACATCTAAATCAAACGGCGTTAGAACGAATAATTCTGGAAGACAGAGAATCCAATGACATTGGTTGGCATGAGATGAAGACGAGGAAGGGGCAATGTGACGTCAGGGGCATGATGGGTCGCTTTTAAGCAGAAGCGGAGTTTGGGGGGTTTGTGTTGCGTAGCGCATTCACGTGCGGCCTGCAGTTACAGTAGCCCCCTCCCCGCACATTCAGTGTCCTCTTCCTCCCCATGCTCCCGCTCAAACTACCACATCTCTCCTCTCCAATCTCTGCCCAACTCAACTCTCAACTTTTTCAATATCTGATCGGTGAAATTGTGATTTCTCTGCTACAAGAAAATAGTTAAATAGCTCTATAAAAATTTAACGCTAAAATCAGCATCGAGTTAATTAATAAATAAATTTTTCATTATTAATCTATACTGCTTAATATATATTTTAAACATTTCGTTGCTAAATTCATTAGTAAGTAAATTTCTTATATTGAATAATGCAAATTAATAACGAGAAATTTACCTGCTAATTAGCTCGACGCTAAACTTTTTCGTTCCTATTGAGTCATTTCCTTGTAGTGCTCGATAAAATCATTTTGTTACTTATACCATCCTAGTAAAATATTACGATAACTAAATTACGGAACATACTTTATACGTGTCAATAATTTAAATTTTTATAGTTATTAGGGTAAATTACAACGATTTTTCCTGAGGTTTGACATAATTACGAATACCCTCTCATTGTTTGCCATAATTACGAATACCCACTCATTGTTTGAACAAATACAAATACCCCCCGATATTTGATAAAATTATCTATTTCATGGATTGAGGTATGAAATTCTCAACTATACCCTTATGTATTTTTTAAAAAAAAAATAAAAATTATAAAAAAATCATATGAAGTGGATGAAAAAATAAAAAAAAATTATCCACTTACTTTAATAAAAAAAATTAGCTAATTTTAAAAAATAAATAAAATTATACTTTTTAGTCCACAAGGGCATTTTGGTCAGATCACCATAAAAAATAGATGACAAACTAACGGAGACTAACGGAATGAACTAATTGTTAGATGGTCACTAAAATCAGGGGAGTATTCGTAATTTTTCAAACAACGAGGGAGTATTTATAATTATACCAAACCTTAGGGAGGACGTTGTAATTTACCCATATTTATTATTTAGAGATAGTTACACTCTCCTCCCCTGAAATTTGTTGTATTACACGTAAACTTATGTGGTTTCAGAAAATCACATCAGTACCTCTAAGATTTGCTTCTATATAATAAATAAGCCCATCTACAAGCGAATTTGATGATATTAACAAAAAAAAATTGGATAAAAATACATATTTATCCCCAATTGAGTTATTACTGATTTATTATAAGTCAAATAAATTTTTTATGTTCAAAATACCCTTATATATTTTCACTCGTTAATGCATGTGAATGAGGTATACTTTTTATCATTAGAAGGGTAGTTTAGTTACAAAAAATTTGTTTAACGTGTAATAAGTGAGTAATGAGTCAATTGAAGGGTAAATATCAATTTTCATTCAACTTTTTTTTTAATATGAACAAATTTAATGAATTTGGACTAATTAAATAATTTATTTGTTAGCAAACCTCTTGGGTAATTACATCAAATTTCAAGAAAAAGGAGTGTAATGATCCCTATTATTTAATTATACTAGTCCTTGCTCAATTGATTCCTGCGAGGCTATAAAAAATAATTATGGTGTGACATAAAGCGAAAAGAAATAATTATGATGTGAGAAAATGATAAAGAAAGAGTCCATGAGAAGTGAAAAAAAAACGTGGGGTAAGATGAGAAAAAATAAATAAATTATAATTATAAGTTTATTAAAAATATTAAAATTTGTGAGAAAAAAGAAACATAGAGAAATAAGGTGGAAGATAAGCATGAGTAGTGGATTTAGATAAATGTTGAAATTATTATTATGATCAATTTTTTAAAAAAAAAATAAATTAAAGGATAAATCTAAGTATTCAAAAATTGATACCATAAAAAAATTTATAATATTAATATAGAATATGATAAAAGAGAAATAAAATAAAATAAATAACTGATTTTTTTCTGAAATAATTTTATTAGTTCTTAATGTGCACTAATAGAATTTTTTAATACAAAAAGAATGGTCATCTTGTGTGAAAATAAATGTGCAATAATTAATAAATATAGGTACCCAGTGTCTTAATCGAGCTGGCCAGTTGGACGGCCGACGGTAGCCCACGAGCCTATGTCTTTGGTTCAAGCCCACCAAAAGTGTAGGTCGTTCCCCTCTCACACATTTGTGGTGTCCCCAAAGACAAGCCAACTACTAAATTTAGATAAATTGGCTATTGACCCTTTTCAGATGGTCAAAGGTGTGAGGTGGGGTTCAGTATAGATTCTTGATCATATACGCTCCATTGACCTACAATACAAATCGTTAGTATTATTAAGTTGATTATAAATTGAAATTCTCTTACGCTTAAGCTAGAATTTACGTAAAATTTATTGGGTTTGTGTAATTATGTTAAAGTTAGGAAAATGCTTATATTAAAATTTACTAACTTAGACCTTATTTAATTGGCGTAATTATACATAATAAAATTTGCAATCATATCATGTATAGTCGCTTATTTAATTAAATTAATTGGAGCTCGATATAAATAGTAACCCGATCTTATAGACCCTTATATGTAGGATAGTATATTTTAAGGATATTTTTTTTGGTTTGAGATAAAATACCTATAAATTAAACACAAAAAGACAAAATGTATTGATATATTTTGACTACTCATTTCTTCTCTATGTTTTCATACAATCATAGAGAGAATGACATTAAATTTTTTTAGTAAGGTACATGAACTTGTTGACTCACAACTTTGTATGATGACTACAGTGATATTACATGAAGATTAAATAAGATTAGGTGTTTTCACTTCTACGAATTTGACCAAATTAATTCTATAAATAAAAATGCCTATTTCCAACAATTTTTTTGAGTGATTAACGAAAAAAAGTTTGAGAATTTTTATGTTCTGACTATAACATATCGGATGCAAAAGTATTTGTATTTGGGACATGTGAGAGTTGTTAAACGTCCTTTGACAAATGTTAAAATCATCTATATCCGGCTTGGATATGTATATTTCTAGCATCTATTTTATATGAGAATCAATTAACTATTACCATTCCACTTCTATTTTTCATTGTTCCAGACTTTCAAATAAGACCCCCTATTTATAATGGAAATCTATGTGTTGTAAATGTCCAGATAAAATTTTAGTTTTTTCAGACCATGGGTTGAATTGATCAGTGTACTTAATGAAAACTGCCTCATAATAAAAATAATGGAAAAATATATAGTGAAAGAGTTTTTTTTCCCTTCATTAATATGTTTCTTGCATACTTAAAATAAAAAATGAAATTTTCAAATATATAATCAAAACTTTCCTTTCAGAAAATGGGGGGAGTTAAAGATACTCAAGTCTTCATAAATCTATTTTAAACTATATATATAACCACGGTTGACAAATTTAACAAAAATGAAATATTTTTTTTAAATTAAATCCACATGTCATTTTCTACACCAAATTGAAGGACCCCCTAATCACATCATTCTAACCAAACAAGACAATTGCAAGTTTGGTTCAGAACTTTCAGAAACAGAAAATTTCAATTACAGGTGACCAACAGTTGCAACTTCAGTCATACTCGTAGTTCAACTGCAGCCATGCAGATATTTTCAGACTGAAAAGCGCCATTAGCCCTCTACCCGTGTTACTGAAGCTGGGTATCGTTATCTAAAAATTAATGAATGTTAATATACACAACAAAACTCTTTTCTTGCTTTTACTTTTCATAATCCATTGGAATTGGGGATTTCCAAAATCTCTCAGACTATCTGGGTACTGATATCATTCACTGTAGCAAGTGCTATCCAAAATTGTTGATTAGCTACATCTCGTTACCTTTGTAGCAATTGCGTTGTTTAAGAATGTAGTTCTTTCATTCAAAAGTTAATTAATCCTTAAAAGAAGAATACAGCGAAAATAGCATATAAAGTGCCATGCAAAAGCAAATGCCACTGCATAGAATATGGCGAATATCTTGAAACTATATTTACAATGTCGAAAAGATCATTGCCAACCCAATCCACAAGTCTTGATTGTCCTTTACGCATCGTCTATAGTATATCATCCTCCAGCTGAGGGTACACTAAACCATCCTCAATAGGGAGCGAAGGTGGAGTTCCAGGAGGGATACAAGCTTCACCATTCTCACCGGCACATATACAAAGGGCTTCCGCTTCCCTTAGGGTTGCATCGAGTTCTATTTGACCACTCAGTTCATTGATAAATTTTAGGAGTGTGTCAAAATCCATCTGTTCCCCCATTATCTTACTACGATGTCTCTTGAGGATTGCAACACAAACATAAAGGTGCAGATGCTCACTCAGATGGTGAGTCCACATGACTTCCCACAATCGCATTGTTTTCTCATATTCAAATTCCCTGCAAAAGACGCAAAAACATGAGACTTTCATCCATAGAACGAACTGAAGAATCTTTTCAACCTATCTCAATGGATGCAACATGTTGGAAGTATTTACTCTAAAAGACATGCTTAAGAACACAATGTTGTAGTCTTAATCCATTCGTTTCTGAATTATATCTTTTGCCTTATTTTAGAAAATGCATTATCTATCTCCAACAATCTCAGACTTAGAAGTTCGATCATGCAACTCAAAAATAGAATAATCTTAAATGAGCATTCAGAACTCAAATAAATGCCTCGGGTCTCTGTATTTAAGTGTCTCTGATCAAATAAATAACCTTTGAAGCTGCTTTAGCGGAACAATTCTTATGTATGAATTATCAACTACAGTGACAGCATGTTGGGATGATTAGATGAACATAATTTCAAGGCAGATGTCTAGTTGAGATATAAAATCAATGAAAGGGATTCGCTCATTGAATAAATAAAACATAATGAAAAATGCAGTGACACGTGCCTCTTAAACTGTATCAGAATCCAGCGGAAACAGAAGAAATAGTTCAAGCAATCATTCCGCTCAAAGTAGTGATGCAATGGCTTGTCTAACAACTCAACCAGCTGCATAGATTAAAGAAAAAAAGAAAATATTTATTAGATATTTCCAGAAAACAGCCAATTTATTTAATAGAATGCCAGTAGGAACTGAATAACACTGAGAAGCCGTACAGAGTAAAGTAAGACTGGCAAGGAGATTAGTGGAAGGAAAGGTACACAACTACTTCACATTAGAAGATTAATTGGCATCCAACTCAACTGGCTAAACATAGAACATACAAGAACCTCGAAGGAGCTTCCAAGGATTATTATGGTGCAATTTGATGAGCCATTCTCCCACCATAATTTGTCACCTTAACTAAACACGTAAATTTGATCTTTGCATACCTTGAGCTCCAGAGAGAACTCAAACTCCCATCATCCCTTAAAGAATGGCATGTTTGACATTTTCCATGAAACAAGAAAAATTAAATCTTGATCATTTTGTTTCAGGTTACCCTATATTTATAAGAAATAACTCAAAAACAAATTAACTTAATCTCTAAAATCACAACTTTAGATTTAAAGTAAAATCGCATTTAGATTAAGTGAAAGTATTCTCAATAACACGGGAGAGGATTTCTTCCCAAGTATGACAAATAAATATTGGCAAAATAAGATTCTTTAGAACTTGTTAAATTTAAGCATAAGGTAATGAAATAAGCATTTAAACACTAGCTCTTCCTTGAAATAGAAAAATCCATATATAATACACAAACATTGAGTATGTGCTCATGTGGACTGCCACAATGACTTCATTATGCCAAATGAAACATCAAATGTTTTTAGAATTAAAAAAAAAAAGTAAAAACTTATTGATATTTATCCAAAAGAATCCAATCAATATTATTTTCTTATCTATTTTTCTAAATATATAAATATATGTTTGTCCAATAGATAATAATTCTTTTCTGTATGATTAAGATGATTGACTTATTGTCAATCCAAATGATTTATAGTTACCCTTTGAATATTATGCCTACGTATCAGTTATAGTTTATTATTGGCAATAAGTCTATCAAAAAAGAATTATTATCTGCTGGATAAATATATATATTTATACATTTGGAAGAATAGAATAAGCTATATGTATCAGTTATAGATTGTACATCCGATATAATATCTCTGCCAAAAATTACACTTACAATCCAATGAATTTCATATAATAGAGGATTGGTTTCACTGCCAAAGGAATTTCATATATATTTCGTTAAATATATACATATATTTTGTATCCAAACATACAATAAATTCATGTTTTATTCAACATTTAGTATATATCCAAAAACATGTATGTTATCAGCAATATAATAAAAAAAAAAGGGTCAATTATATTTTCTCATCTGAACTATACTGTTTTTGCATTTTAGCATCTAAATTTTTGTTGTATCAACTTACATCTCAACTTTAAGAAATTTTGCACTTTGCCATTTATAACTATTTTTCACCAAGTCTTTTTTAAAGAAACATCACATGTAGTGCACATGTGATATTTAAGGGTTACGTGATGTGATATTTTTTTACATATGCACAGTGTGTGATGTTTTTCGGTAAAAAAATCAGTAAAAAACCGATCATATATGGTAAAGTGCAAATTTCTCAAAGTTGAGATGACAAGTTAACACAAAAAAAAAAAAAAAAAGTTTAGATGCCAAAATATAAAAACGGGTGTAGTTCGGATGACAAAATGTAATTTACCCTTAAAAAAATTGTATAACTATTAGTTTTTATCCATAAAAATCTAATCAAAATAATAATTTTTTTATTTATATTTAATGATGAAGATAAGTCAATTTTATCAAAACTCAACTACTATTGCCATTCAAATTCAAAATTACTTAAAGGATGTAGTATTATAAATAGCGGGTCTACACATGGCCTTGCGTTCATACTTTTAATTGGCACCAAATGACAATTTTCACAATTTGACGAGTTACTTTGAAAATTACTAGTAAACTCAATATCTACATGGATGTATCTCATGTCAATGCTAAAATTTACAATTCATTAATAAGTTCTGTCAACTAAAACCTTTCTTTTATCATTATTATTTTTGTGGACTCTAATTTTGTTAAAATTGTAATAATTATTAATAAAGGAAATTGTCATGGCATTTCCATAATCAAGATTCTCTCCCATTTGTCCTCTTCTTTCCTTTTAGAAATAAATTTAAATGGCTTAAATAATTTATCATGGTCTTATGCCAATACTTCACTGATAGGCTACAAATAGGTACACCACATTTACCAATTTAATGTTTTTGGTATTTTTCTTCCACTTGCTGATTAAGTGAATCACTCTTTTGTTTTCTAAATTTTGTGGTCTGCGGGAAAAGAATAATAAATCTCATGGATATGTGGCAATACATTGCAAATTGACACAAATTAGTGCACTTAACAACCATGGTACAACTAGTAGAACGACTATTACTCCCTCTAAAGAATATCAAATGAAATCATCAATCTAAAGTTTGACATTGGGGAGTTTTCTCAAGAATTACATACACCTACATTCATCAAGGTCAAAGATTCTGTCAAGTATTCAAGACACGAACAATGCATGCAATGAAGCCTTAAGGTATTCATTTTAAATCATTACTTTTATATAATCATGTTTGTAACTTCGATTACTATCTTCTAATATTTTTTTTTTGTCTATATACAAGGAAACAGAATCATGAGACATATACCCAATGCTTCATATTTGTCCAGAAGAATCTAATCAATACTACTTTTCTTTTTATCTATCCTTCTAAATGCATACACATATTTATTCAAAATATATATTAGTATAAAATATAATAATTATTTTCGTATAATTATTAGTATTTATCCAAATGAATCTAATGGGTATTATCTTCCATAATTGTTGTTCTAAATATTTAAATGAATATATATATCCAAAATATGTAAATTTATCGACAAGATGAAAATTTTTTGCATAATTATTATTATTTATCCAAAAAATCTAATTATTATTATTAGTTAGGAAAATAAATGATTTTTTAAATTTTATTTAATGATAAATATAAGCCACTCTCATGTGAACTTCACTGCCACTCCCCCTTCAAATCAAAATTACATAAAAGTTAAGGCGTCGTAACATCATCTAATGGTACAGAATTCATTCCATTTTCACATTTCTAAAGTGTTCTGAAAATTGCCTGTGAAATCAATATCCACATGGATGTATCTCATGTCTCCAATGATACAATTCATTGGTAAGTACAATGTCTATTATACATTTTTTTATTTATAAATTAAATTTAAAGTATTTAACCCCCCCCCCCCCCCAAAAAAAAAAAAAAAAAATTCGGACTTTGTTAACTTACTTTGCTGGGGATTGCACTAAAGGAATGCATTAAAACAATTATCGATCAAGGATATTGCCCAAGGCATTCCAATATTGAAGAATCAAGCGTATACATAAAGTTGGGTAGTCTCACTAAACTCTGATTTACCATGTCACACTTAATAACTATTTAATTTGATTAATTGAATCTCAGAAATACCTCTGATAACTTAATTTTATGTTTTAAAATTTAAATTATTTAATATTTTTTTATTTATATTTTTAAAAGGCATAATCCTACCATGACTTGGCACGGGGTAATAACTAGTATCTTGCATAAATAGAAATAGGACACAATGGTGATGGAGACAACACATGCATAAAATATGGCATTCCCCATGAAAAGAGATTCCTTGGAAGCTGCGTAACCCACAACTCCCCATTAAACCAATCATCCTGTTTATAGACCAAGTCTTTAAACCCCAAACAACCAGATTTTGTCCCATTTGCAAAGGTAACCAAGTGTAGCTACTAAGAATGCTGAACGGGCCAATTCTAGGATATAGAGAAGTATACTGTCAAGGCTAACAAGCTGTTGTAGCAGATCCATGGAATCTACTCTAACACAAAAGTCAAGTAGGGGGGGGGGGGGGGGGGGGGGGGGGAAGATGACCTTTGATAATGCAAAAAGTTGAGTGTGCATCCCACTTTGGTCACGATTGAAATTAGGTCCAAGACGCTCCATAAGTGAGACAAAGCACCAAAAGGATTCTGATTCATCTCTCATCACATACAAGATTGGCGACAGAAGATCACTCATGCCCTAAAAGTCAAAAGTGCAAATATGTCTCAAGCAGCAGAAAACAATGGGTAACAACTATGCTGGGAACATACTTTCACAAGAAGTTGCAGTGTTTACGAGATAATAGAAGTTAACTACCTGACAATACCCAAGATCGAAGTTGTAAAATGAGTATGTCAAGAGTATGTCACGCAAGAGATACACATTAGGATTGTCATCCCCATCATAGAATGAGAGCGACCTGTCAGTCCTCACCTAGAAAATTGAAATGGAGAACAAAAATGAAAGTGTTGATCAATTAAACACTCTATATGGGAAGTTGATAAACATATATGTAAATAAGAAAATGTGCCAATTGAGCATACCACGTCCTTGTCAATAAGGCCTTTCCTCTCTCTGAATTTTGTAAATCTTCTCGCCTGCTCCGGAGAGATGCTCTGAGAAAACAATAACATTATATTCGTGATCTAGGTCCCATATATCAAGTTGAACTCTTCTCGGAAAATATCACCCGATTTACCACATTGAAACTTTAAATGGACAAATTTCAGAAAAGAATGCAATGTCCTTTTTTTCCAGATACGATACTTCTCTAGCTTCAGCATTAGGATCCTGTCTCCTGGATATTTTTCATCCAATCAGGATATTGATCTTCAAAGAAATTACTCTCAAACTCTGTTTTAAGAATCTTAGTGTATTGCAATGCAAAAAACTGTAGTTAGTCTGAGTCAACATTTTTCTACTATAATATGACTCGCCTAAAGCCACCAAATAAGAGGCGTGGTCAAGTTCCTATGCATCAGACTTCTTCACATTTTCTGGTGCATTGCTTAAGTTTCACGACACAAACAATTTAATCCGAGCAACCTCCAAGATTTGATCAATTTAGCTCTATGAAACTGAACTGATCAAGTATTTCGTAAGAGTGAGCATCAATGACCTCAACTAATGCCATTGGCTTTAAGAAAGTGCTTGACAAGCAATATTAAAGCTGTGCTTTGGAGTCCTATTCTTAACTTAGCAATGTCTTTAAGTTTAGCTTCAGAACAGTATGCCAAAACATTAGCGCAGAACAAATTCTCCACATAACACTCTAGCAGTAAATTGTTTAATAAAGACATTGCTCCTGCCACCGAAGCGAAAAGCAAGGGCTAAAGCCCTAATTCTCAGCTAGTTTAGCTTCAGAACATTATGCCAAAACATCAGCGCAGAAACAAATTCTCCACATAACACTCTAGCAGTAAATGGTTTAATAAAGACGTTGCTCCTGCCACCGGAGCGAAAAGCAAGGGCTAAAAACCTAATTCTCAGCTAAATAGTAGCTTTGATTAAAGCAAACAGTTCCAGGAACAAGACAACACTGAACAGGGGATTCAGTGTTTCATAAATGTGCAACTGGAACGAGAAATGAAATAAGGGATCAAACAATAGGTAAGAAAGAAATTAAGTCTCAAGGTGTTTGCACTTTTTTCTCAATCCAAGAGCATGCTATAAAGGACATTAAATATGGATGTTGTTGCCACTTCCTACAGTACAGATTGATTTGCCTGTCAGTCTGATTAAATAGAAAAAGAACATTGGGGCTAAAAGTTTCGCTCTTTAAGAAAGATGCACATTAACATAGCCAACAATAATGGACTTGCATATTCCAGAACGAAATCTTGAAAAAGTGTCAGAAATCATCTGTAATCATCGACAAACCTGCCACTGCCTTTTTATTGTTTCATACTCTGCCTTCTTTACTGACATGAGGTATTCTCGCTCTGGATACGTTGAGTCATATGCATGGTATCCTAACAAGAATGTCCAAACCTACAAATAATAAATAATGAACTTCCAGTACCAGGAGAGAAGCAAAGAAAGTCAAATTCATATAGTTCAACAAAATGATCATGCATCAAAGTAGTAATCTCCTTCAAATATACAGACCTCCTTCCGTAGGTTGTGTTCCACACCCCCATAGAAGATTCGTTTTCTTAATGCTTTTGGATCCATTACTCGCCCCTCAGCATCCATGAAGGTAGCCCACTTCAAGTAAAATTCCAACCAGATGGAATAATAACAAACAGTATAAGCACTCATATTTAGAGTAATTAAAAAAAATCAATTCAAGTCAAGCAACAGATGATGGATTCCCTTGTCAATCATTAAAAGAAACTATAACATGTCAATTAAGGGGGAAAACCCTGATGTTTTTCCAATTTATAAGATTTCTGTACTTCAAAATAATAAAAGTGATAGCTTATTCTTTATTTGTTTCTCTATTTTGGAGCCTAATTAGGTATATTACTGAAATAAGCATTATGGTGAAGCTCTAGAGTAAGTCCCCAGCCTTGTTCAAAGGTGGCATACAATGAAGTGTCAACTATTCAAGCAATCTTGTGCATCATGCATGAAAAAAAAATGAGAAAGAAAAAAAGAGTGGAAGAAAATTATTTAATTATTACATTTAAGGGAAAGAAAGCACATTACTATACAGCACACCGATTATATCTCCTTACATGCAGTTTCCAAGACGCATCACCATACCATATACCCATATTACCTCTGAGAGATAGTTTCCAGGGACCAACATCATTACATACAGAGAACTAAAGTTATTTTTGGTGTGGAGTCCCCTTCGCCAATCACCATGAGTTTTAATCAATTTTCTTTTCTTTTTCCTTTTAATTTGTGAGAAGGTGGAAAGACATTAGGTATCTCCAATTCCAGTACATGCGCCCCTTAACTCCAGAAATGTTACCAGGATTTGGTCCATAATTTGTTTGGTTCATACACTTAAGAGGAGATTAGTATCTGTTTGCATAAAGAGAGTTCTCAAAGGAAGAATGCCCACAACACTATAAATTTTCATCCTTATCAAGGCACAATCAACCACACGACCCAGCCCTTACTGTTGGTCAGAGAACTCTTGTACTCCCTTCTAACCTAGAACACTTGGATGAACATACCCCAGAAGTCAATCTAGATTACTCCCTCAAGGATGTATGCTGATTTGTTACTTTCTTTAAGTTATTATCCAAAACAAGTCTGTATGCTCTAGTCAGTGTACTTTAACTTACTATCCTAGAAGTATAATAAGTCTGCTTCAAACTGTTGTCCTATGTATCAGAAAGTGTGCTTTAGTTACTGTCCTAAAGTGTCAAAAGTATGTCCGGCTATTGTTATTTGGACTAAGATATTTGTACCGCCTGTTAGGTAGACTAAAAGTTAGTTGTCTGGTATGGGATGTAACGAAAGCTATGTCTACGGGGAAAAAAAAGGATATACCAACCAACCAACCCTCATATCCAACCAAAGTGGTTTAAATAATAGTCTTCTTTAGTATCGCTTCCTCTCAACTATTTATCTTTCTCTCAGTTACAAAGTTCCTCCTGCATTCACATGAGATGCAGTGCACTCACCTGTAAGAAGATCCACTCCAGCAGCAGATCTTAGTATTTGCTTAAATATGAAAACAGTGTTGGAATCAGAATAAGAAAGAATCAAGGCCCTCGGACTTGAATATCCATCCTATTTGTTGGTTCATAAACATATTGGAACATCTAAAATTTCTTTGGAATCATTTTCATCCATGGGTGGGTTGGTTGGTATCATGTAGTCTGGCTGCTCATCCAATCAATCAGCATAATTTCTTAAGAATCAACAAAAAGATTTTGTTCCTTAGAATTGATCGTGATTGTGAGGCTTGAGGGCCAAGGGAATCTTTAGTTGGTTTATATGTCGGAGGATCCTATCTTTTTTAAAAGAGGAAAAGTTTTATCTAACTGCACTCTTTTGGCTAGTTTGGTCTTGCATTCTTGCTAGAAGAATAATGACAAAGCCTCAAACATTTCTTTAAAATTACCAAGATGTCAAAGTAGTTTCAAGACTGCCGCCATGAACGTGATGATCTTGTCTTCAAAACCCTTCCATCCTACTAATCATGTCCAGTAGAATTTTTCTTATATTAACCAGAGCTCCAAGATATCCATAAATATTGAAAATTTTGGAATTCTAAAGGAAGTGTTGAAACAACGAAGTAGTTCTACATTCGTTTCCACAAGCTCTTCAACAATTCAGTCTGCTTGTTTGTGGAAGACAACTAAATTGAAGACTAAGTGTAAAAGACAACTAAAACCTGATAATTCTTTGAAAGAGAAAAGTATTGATCATCAATTCTAAAAAAAATCGCAAAACCAAGTTCTGTAATCCACGCAAATTGTCTGATTACATACACTGAACTAGGAACTACAGAAAATTTTGATATAAATTTTATTACTAATGAAAATTACGATAAGAAAAGAGTATTTTGCATCACTCTGATGAGCGAACTAAATCGTTTACATCTAGCACTATCTCATAAATACCAGTTGGTGATCGGTGTGTGTGGTTCTACACCTATTTCTGATAGGAAAAATACATATTATATAATAATACTATTAAACTAATTAATTTTGCACAAATAATTAGACTCCCTATCTTCCATTATAATCTTCTCTATGTACCATTGAGTATATGAACTTTTGTTTCATGTAAAAAGACTGACAATGTGCGCTTTGTAGCTCTTGCCTTTTACATAACTTTCATCTTCTCCCATATATAACACTTGATTTTGTTTATTAATTCTCTTGATGATACTTATTCTTTTATCCCTATATTTATCATGAAAATATTATTATGTATCTACTCCATACACTAAATTTGTTTAACTTATGAAATAGGATACTGGGGGAGGGGCGAAAAAGGAAAGGATTAGGTGTTTCAGTTCTTTTTTTCTTTAAGTTTTTCAATTTAAATTCTTATACTAACTATCCCAATCCATTTGTAATTTCTTTTTCTAATATGTATTGCTTAATTTTCATTTTTTATCTCATGCGTTCAATAAGAATGTGGCAAAAAATATAAAAATAATAATAATGTTTTATGAATGAATTGAAGTGGGATAAGCATTAAAATCATTAACTAATTATATACTCAACTTAGAGTCTGATAAAGAGTCTAATGGTATAGATATGCTGCTTAATTATTGGAAAAATGGTGTGACAAAATTTTAATGGATGAAGAACTTCAATGCATTACATTGTATATCCAAAACTTATTCAGAGCCGACGTAGAGGTCTTATACTATTAATTAGGCACCTAGGGAATTACTTTTACCATATCAAATTATATTCATGGACTTTATAAGTTTAGTCTATCAGAAAAATATTGGAAAACTTAAAATATCCCAAGTTATTCATACTTCTAAAGTTGTATTATAATATAAAATAACAGAATTAATATAATATTATATTCATTATGTGGCACTAATGTCTAATGTTGAGTAAAACTAACAGACAGTGAACAAGTACCAAAATTATCACTTATGGCACTTCTGCCCTGCAATTAAGGACTGTATGAACTTGCCAGGAGCCACTAACATTGAAACCAACAAATCCCATCTTCATCACTGACTGAAAATATTACTTTGCCTTCTTATCAAGACTCCAAAATGAAACACAAAGAAATTTGGTACATACGAGTAAAAGCTTAAAGGTACTTTATCATAGGTCAGTAACTACTTGTTCCATTACTGCTGATAACCACCAATACAAGTCGTCTCTCAGCTCTTCAAAAATGTGAAATCAATAATAAAAATGAAAATGATGAACAAAAGGACATGGAAATGGGGAGAACAGGGGAATATTCAATTCAGTACAGACATCAGACAGAACATTTAACACTTATCAGTCAG
>NC_026151.1:6850737-6859302 GCF_000512975.1 Sesamum indicum
CGTGGTTTTCCCCATACTAGTGATAATTTATCAAACTGCCAAGGGAACAAGAAATGTAATTAAATTTTAACACATGTAACCTAAGAGCAAACCAAATGCATCAAACAAGAGAAAGCAAAAAAGTAATAAACATGCAAGAATGTATGTAAAGGTAAGAGTCGCATCTGAGGTAAGATATAGATTTCTAAAATGCTTTTTGTTGATTTCACAATTAATCGTTATTTTGCTCTTGTTACAGATATCGTGATAAAATAAGAACAGCTTGATGCTACTGCAGAAAGATATGCAAATATCCCAAATTCTTTTGAGGATTTCACAATTAAAACATATTTGGTAAAGACATACTCCCCTGGTACCAAAACGGACGTCTAGCTTATTATCTCTACTAGTTTAAAAGATACACCTTTCCTGTCTTGATCCATGATATCTATTAAATTACCACTATCCTTCCATTATGCTTAACTATCTTTAACTTTAAAGAGACAACTAACTTTGTACTCAGTATAGGAATACCTTCAAGACCAATAAATAAAATAATGTTGCCAAATCTTGTTTGCACTCATAATATTAATATTCTTTCTCATTCTACCATAAAGTTGTCGCTTTATGCCAAAAAACACAATGGTAATCTTCACCTCTTTTTGTTGATCCAATGCTTTCAAATCTTTAAGGGAAAGCAACAATAAATTCAATAGGCCATGATATATAGGATTACTTCTGACGTACTATACAAGGATTACAAAACAAGGAACAATAATGAAGAAATTGTTTATATGTCATAGGAGGAGGATAATTGTAGTTACACCATTCAATCGCCTTATCCCAAAATTGAATTTTATATTCTAAGTGTACAAGCAGACAAAATTAGATGACTGATATTTGGTGTCGTGTTGCAAAGAGAATACAAGTAGCTCAAGAATATACAAATTAGAATGTTATTTTAACTGCCCATCATACCATACTTTTTGAACTGGTTTGAAGGTTGCAAGGAAACGGCCAAAGAAAACCATTGGTGTAAAGGACATTCAAAATTGTTAAATTTAAAATCGAAGAGTTTATATTTGTATAACGATCATTTATGCTTGAGCTGGGTAACTAATTCTGAATATTACTTGCACTTGAAAACTAATTCTGTAGAATTTACTTGTTCCTGCCACCTAATTCTGCAACTAGTAAATTAGACGGCATGCAAACATAAAATAGCATGCAAAAAATTTATGCCCTGTATATTCATGTACAACAGGACCATGGAGAAAATGTACCAGGTTCAGAAGTTCCCAATATTACACTATCTAACAGCACAATACATTACTGAGGATGGATTCCTATATTTAAGCTACGTGCTTTAGCATTTAACAGTAGAATGCAGCATTGACACATATCAAATGTCCATCGCATCAATCAACATGCAGCAATTGTCAGTAAGGAGAATCAAAGACAAAGAAATCAGATCAGGAAGTCCATTCTGGTACATAAAGACAAAGTAGATTGACTAAAAATTCCCAGCTCATATTGTAACACAATTCTACTAAATAAAGTGGACTATTTTCTGATTAGAACATGGCGGCATCAACAAGACAAAGAAGAGCTGAGACTCTCAAAAAAATCCAAATCGCCTTTTATTATACCTCCTTACAATTGATAAGCTCAAAAATTTCAACATTGGTGGCTGCTTCTTCACCAACAAATAGTTTCCTAGGTAAAGTTTTCTGTGAGAAAACGGGCAATGTCCTAAATAAGAGACTCCTGTAATGGAAGTTCTAAACCAACACATAAATCTGTTGAGGACAAACTTGAAATGAGATCTTCACATCCTACCTGACAGGCAGTATCTCAGGAAAATTATCCCTCTCAGAACCGATTGCAAGACTTGCCACGGCCTATGATATTTCAAAAAGGTGGTTTTGCCCACTAAGTTCCCACCCATACATAAAATTATGTATTACTTTTAACCCCCATGCCAATTTCAGGAACCGTTTACAATCACAACAAACCAAATACGAGGAATTTCTAAAAGTAATCCTCATTTATTTTTCAAGTGATTACAGGCAAACAATACTGTAGACAAAGATCTAGGAAAAGGAAAGTGAGAGAGGAAAGTATTACCTCTACTGGATCAGGGGCTACAGAAACCTCATCGGGAACTTTTGGAGGATCATTTGATGGTGTAATGTGCTGATACGCAGGTGAAAACTGACCATGTTTCCTCCCTTCATTAGGGGTAAACCCATCAATAAAGCCATCCCTAAAGAGTTGGGAAGTTGTTTCACGAGCAAATCTGGTAACAAGTGAGAATTTCTCCAATACTTGAATTGAAATATCACGAGCAGGATCATGGTGTTTCTGCCCCTGCCTGCCATTTTGCTGAAAATTACTGGAGCTTTTATCTGATTCACCCCTCTCTTGACCAGCAATAGAGGGAGATCCAACAGCTGCAGTAGAAGGAACATTTGCAACAGAAACAGCCATAGGTAGCTCCAACGAAGAAAGGGTCCGCTGTACCAAGTAAAGAATAAGAGTTACTGAAGGTAGATTACCTGTTCATAGCAATCGTTAACGGGCAGAAAGTCAAAAGAAACAGTTTCATAATCCAACTTAAGTCACACTGAATTATTAATTTTCATTATATGCCAAGCGACTAGATCTTCTACGCACCTGGAGAGGATTTTCAAAATCATTCACAAGAAATACATTGGCATCTTCCACTGACCTGAAATATGAAAATCAGTAAAAACTATAAAGAAAATTATATCAACTGAAATAAAGTCTGAAATTTGCAAGAAAATTACTTCTCTTAAGAAAAGCTTGTCCACTTTTTGTATATACAATTTCAAGGTGGAAATAGCATTAAACTCTAATTGTCCATGCAAGATACCATGGAGTCCTTTAAACACCAAAATCCCAAAAGAAGATAGTTTTATGTTCAACACTAGTTCCCTCCTCATTTGTTCCTAAGTGACCCCAAAGAAATTAATATTAAACTTAATCATATGATTCAACAACACAATTTGTGGGCATCATTTCTAAATCACATGGAATTTTGGAAACAGTACATAGAAGAAAAATATGCAGGTTAATTGTGCTGATTTCTCAGGCGAGTACCAAAAAAACAAATTACATTTTTTACATAATACTTCCTAATTCATGCTTTCTTCCATTTCAGATAATAAACTACTTCACTAATAAATATACTTGATACAACTATCTGTATTTCATATTATTTTTCTTCATCTTGCAAAGAAATTCGTAACTTAACATATTTCATATAACAAAATATCATTGACACCATCAGCTAAGAATTGAAGATCTTAGATCATCATGCTGTTAAACTACAAATTTATATACAAAATGTGTTAAGATAGTGCATATTTCATTTTTGCTTCAATAATAATTATCTAGAGCGCATTACATAGATCAGTATTCAACACTATCAACTTTGTTATTCTGAATGTCCAGTTAACCAAAATCATCTGGGACTACAAGGAAAAACTTCCTGTAATAGCTCAATGCAAGAATGAAGGCATGCAGCAACGTGGGCATTACAAGACATGCAATTGCAAGAAATGAAAGGAGCATAGAAAAAGTTAATTTCGTTGAAACACTTGCTAGAAGAAGCAGCTGTTGTTCACATGATGTGCACAGTCGGCACATCCTTAAAAATGCAAACCAAGACTCTTGAAATTATTTCTTAAACAAGAGGGAGCACAATAACTAACATATTTAATTTCAATCCAACACTTAAAATTGTTCAATAACATAAAGGTCGTTCATTCTTTCATTATGTATCAATGTAGGGTGCCAGATAGCTCTTTCAAAGATGAAGAATGTACAAAAGAGAACAGATTAATAAACAAACAGCCCTGTGGTTTAGGGCCCCATTAAGTCGAATTTATATATTTTGGAAAGGCTACTCAACACTGACAAAAAGATTTGTAGCAATAAAACCTGAACCAATTCTCATCACCCCCATTTCAAGGGAGTATCGGTAACACTGTGTGTCTTTGGCATGTAGGTCAGCTGATAGCAGCTTTATTGCTTTATTATAGAAAAAGAAGCAATTCTTCCAGTTTATTATGTAACAGAAGTTATACAAGTAAGGAAGACTTGCACTTGGCAAATACATACCTGACAAGAAGAACGTGCTGCTTAACGGTAGCAAGAAATTCTCGGACTCCTCCATTGTAGAAATAAAGTGGAGGAAAAGCTAGTCCTGGAAATGGTACAGGGTGTGAATAAAAGTTGGTGAAATATTTCACCGACATGGGAAAAGAAATTAAATGCACAGAGAACCATGAGAGACACCTGCACCAGACACTTTTAGCTCATTGACAATATAACTTCTAGTTCAAAATTTATTGATTCACTCATGAAATATGGCGTGGAACTCTCCATGCCAGAGTCTACATTGAATTATACGGAAATATAGGTTAGCTGCTTTAGGATATCATTTAGAAATTCAGACTGTTCCCAATCACTTGCAACAATCAATCCTTTTATTCAGTAGATCTGTTTAACAATTAGTATTTTTTTGTTTCTATACTATATGCGTCTCAGTTTCAATGTAGCCAAGAAGATAATCGCTATTGTTAGGCCATGTGCAGTGACCTACAAAATTCATTTGATCTGCTTTACAGTAGATTTTTAAGGCCCATTCGAAGCTGCTCAAGTTTCCATAGACCAAATTCTATTGCTTCAGAACTGAGTGAGATCCGAATTAGGACCATTTATAACAACAGAATTGGAATATAAAATAGAAAGAATCTGCTCCTTACAACGTCTGTTATAACACCTGATGATACTTATAATTCTTCCTCTTTAATTACAAGTCGTAAAATCTCACCTACTTTTTCAGTTAGAAGTATTCAGTGTCCACAGAAACCAACAACTTACCTTCAAGTGAATGAGGTGTATATGGTTAACAATCAACATGGAATAGATAAGTCAATGATATTTAGTTCCAGGAGGTTATTAAAATTAAGAATTAGATAAATCACTAGCTCACCTGAAGACATAACTACAATTATATATTGCCAACCGAGTGTTGGGGTGTGTCTACGTATTGACCGAATATCTGAAAATGGCACAGCCCTAATCGTATAAAGATTCTTATCTGCACCAAATAGTGGAAAAATAGGCAATCAATTTACGCATTTAGGAAATTAATTTTTCATCAAATAAGAGAAAATCATAATAATTGCAACCTAACCTTTTTCAGATAACCTCGCATTCGAGCTTTGCCCTTTGTAAGGAATCCATGTCTACATTGAAGAAATACATGCAACTTAAAGTCATAATTTAGAATACAGGAGTTATCAATAAAAGCCTGTTTCACTTTGTCTGTAACTCGATTAGAATATACTAGTTATTTTCACTTTGTCTTATAGTAGCTTCCCATGTAACTCTGTCTTTTTCTAGTAGCTTCCCGTATTACACTGTTGTAGGATCTCCTATAGCTACCTTTTACCACATAAGTAACAACATCTTATAAGATCCATAACTCTTATTTATTCCAACACTTCATCAAAAACATTTTATGAATATCGGAACTTAGCCAATCTTTTAAATAAAATTAACCAAACGCTAGAAAATGAATTTTCCATCACTGGCTGATGGTGTCCATCAAACTTCTTTCAGCACTCTTTTGCTTTCAATCTCACACCGAAATTAAGCAGTAAAGACAGTGAACTTATGACATTTATACTACATTAAGCCAGCAACTCTTCCATAAGAATGTGGAAACAAGATGTCTATATTTCTAAACCAACAAAGCAAGTTTATCATACAATGGTGACACCAGAGGTTCAAGAACTTAAGATCAAGAACCGGAACATTTTCTTGTTTTCTCCACATAAATAAAGATATAAAACAGTACCATGAAGAGAGAATTCCCTTGCTTAATCAACTTCAATCGACCGCTAATTCTCTCAGATGCATACTGAGTTGGATGAATTGCCACGTTTTCCTTGGAGTACACGACCTCCGCTCCCTCCGGCTCGCTCGTTGAGCTCAGCCTACGGCTGTCACTCCGAGTCATACTTGCGGAGCCCTAACAATAACCCACACATTTGAACTGAATATAAGGGAATAAAGGCTAGTGCGATTCCAACATAAATTACATAAATCCACATACTGTAAAACAATATTTCAATCCAACTCCTGCATTAATGGTCAAATGACCGACTATTTAGGCAAGAACGCTTGAATTAAGCAAAGATCAAGTGAGCAACATGTGATCCTGAAATATATTACCTGCTGAATCGACGCTGCATAATCAGCATCATCCGATAGATCATGGAGCTCGGGTTCGTGCATCGGTACGGCCTGCGTGCGCTTGTGTGCGTTAGAGAGAGACACAGATAGTGGTTGTCTATTGTTTCCTTAGAGACGAAGCTGAAGGAAAAAGGGATTTATTTCATTCTATTCTATTTAACCCCCCAAATTAAAACAATCCAGAAAAAGAAAAGAAAATAGAAAATGAGAGAAGAAAATTCTGTCTGGTGATGATGTGAGGGGTTTTGTGTTGGACGAGTCGTTCTCCTTATTATATTATGGAGGTTGTTGTCTTTGTTATTTTATTAAATAATGTATTAGTGCAAGTCAAATTAATCCCACAATCTATATTTGATGAGGGTAATTTTCAAAAAATTAAACTATCCCTGTTATTTAAAGGAATTTGCAATAAAGTATAAGATCCGCGCATGAAGGCACGGGTCGGTCGCCCGACCCGACCTGCCTAATCCAGTCCAATGGACCCGCCCGTTTTGATAGCCGTGGGATCACTTGCCACCCGGACGCCCAGATGATGTCACGTGACATCTTATTATGCGGTACCGTACACTATAAATACATGCATTTATGAATATTACGCAAGTGCATTTATCACATTTCTTGATCTCGTTAGCTCTCCACTGATCGCTTTCAACCTCACTTTTCAAACTTAAGCATTAGAGGCTCTTAGTTGAGGGCTACCCAACAAGTTTAATGTATGTTTTGTTCTCATAATCCACTTGTAGGAAACTCGAAAAGGGATTCAGCTGCCCGATTTCAGGGTACCAAATTCAATGATCCGACTTAAATTATGCGACTTGCATCAATACTTTTTATTATTATTATTATTAGTAGTAGTAGTAGTTAAATTACCTAAACAATATTAATCGAAAACTTCAAGGCCCAAAGAATTTGGGTTCCTTATACTTGTGCAGTATTATACTTTCTTGTTTTAATAGCATTTTCCATTTATAGCTACCACTTTCTATTAGTGCAAAATTTAGTCTTTCGATTCATTACTTTTTGAAAGATCATTTGTATTATAAAGATGAACAAGAAGGAATTTATTAAATTTATATGTGAATGATCAAATAAGTGGAGTTAAGGTAAAAGTGACAACTAACTATTGATAAGAATGGGCTAAGCAAAATAACGCCATTCCCCGGCAATATCCCCTCTCTTGTCTTCTCCACTATACAGGTTTCACAAGGTGCATTAAAGATAGGGCACAAGTACTCTCCCTGTTGCCCATAATTTACCTTTCTTGAGTGGTTGGTATTCGTCAAAGATGAATGAATTGGTAATTTGAGGTGTTGACTTTAACATGTGGACATCCTTTACTTTGTTTTCGAGCAGAAATTCCCCTTTGCCTAGTCTATTGTTTAATTGCGAAATACTTCATGGAAAAATTGGGAGTTTAATTGAGTTTTTATGCTCATAACCTTCATCGAAACGGTATACTTTTAGCCAGTTAGCATTCCTTCAATTGTTTTCATAGAAATGGTAAGTCATTCCACCATGACTAGTAGAGGTATGTTCAACACATGATCATTTTTTATTTTCCCCTACTCTTAGATTTTTTCCTTCGTCAAAATTCTAATTAGCATCGTGCATGAATGATCGTGGCCCTAAGTCTAGCGAGAACAAGGCAGTATGGGTGGATAAATATTCAATATCCCCATTGAGTGAATTGAAAAGAGGAAAATAAATATAGCAAGAGTTTTGTTTCAGAAGGAAGTAATTACAACAAAGGAGACGAGCATGAGCTCGAGCCCCGTGGTTGAGTTGGGAGGCGAGGTAGGGGAATTGAGTTGCACACCTCGCCCTCATATGGAGGGACCATGACTTACTCAAGGTACTGCATCTTAACTAGGCAGGCCTAAGCTAGTAAGTCATTGTTTAAGGGTTTGAGAGAAAAGAGAAACTCGGAGGAGGAGGGAAATGAAAGAGGAAGGGAGAACGGACAGAATAATAGTTTTTTTTTTTTAAGTTGTTTGGTATAATTGAGAAAAAAATTATATTTTTTAAAAGTTTACTAATTTGTCATTTCTCTTCATTTTGTACTAAAAAATAAACAAGTTAATATTATATTAAAATAACTTTAACTTTGTAGCACCCCCTTCGCTACAAGGGCTATATCTACCCTAAACATCATACTTATAGCAATCCCTGTGTTTATAAATATAAATGCACATAATAATTTAATCCATATGAATACGTAACCCCAACGTCATAACAACATAATCAACCCACAACATCATATATACAAATCAAACACCTCGAGTAGTCCACCACAGT